>NW_025334557.1:0-169394 GCF_014858855.1 Bufo gargarizans
CCACAGTGCCCCCATAACAGTGACATCCACAGTGCTCCCATAACAGTGTCATCCACAGCACCCCATAACAGTGACATCCACAGTGCCCCCATAACAGTGACATCCACAGTGCTCCCATAACAGTGACATCCACAGTGCCCCCATAACAGTGACATCCACAGTGCCCCATAACAGTGACATCCACAGTGCCCCCATAACAGTGACATCCACAGTGTCCCCATAACAGTGACATCCACAGTGCCCCCATAACAGTGACATCCACAGTGCTCCCATAACAATGACATCCACAGTGCTCCCATAACAGTGACATCCCAGCGCCCCCATAACAGTGACATCCACAGTGCCCCCATAACAGTGACCTCCACAGTGCCCCCATAACAGTGACATCCACAGTGCCCCATAACAGTGACCTCCACAGTGCCCCATAACAGTGACATCCACAGTGCCCCCATAACAGTGACATCCACAGTGCCCCCATAACCGTGACATCCACAGTGCCCCCATAACAGTGACATCCACAGTGTCCCCATAACAGGACATCCACAGTGGCACCCCATAACAGTGACATCCACAGCGCCCCCATAACAGTGTCATCCAAGTGCCCCCATAACAGTGACCTCCACAGTGCCCCCATAACAGTGACATCCACAGCGCCCCCATAACAGTGACATCCACAGTGCCCCTATAACAGTGACCTCCACAGCGCTCCCATAACAGTGACATCCACAGCGCCCCTATAACAGTGCCCCTATAACAGTGACCTCCACAGCGCCCCCATAGCAGTGACATCCACAGTGCCCCCTAACAGTGACAGTGCCCCCATAACAGTGACATCCACAGTGCCCCTATAACAGTGACATCCACAGTGCCCCTATAACAGTGACATCCACAGTGCCCCCATAGCAGTGACATCCACAGTGCCCCATAACAGTGCATCCACAGTGCCCCCATAACAGTGACATCCACAGCGCCCCCATAACAGTGACATCCACAGCGCCCCCATAACAGTGACCTCCACAGCGCTCCCATAACATACCATATCACGCTTGGGGGTACAGGATAATGACACTGATTATACAACCACCACTAGAGGGAGCTCACTACATACAGATTATACAGTCACCACTAGAGGGAGCTCACTACATACAGATTATACAGCCACCACTAGAGGGAGTCACTACATACAGATTATACAGTCACCACTAGAGGGAGCTCACTACATACAGATTATACAGCACCACTAGAGGGAGCTCACTACATACAGATTATACAGCCACCACTAGAGGGAGCTCACTACATACAGATTATACAGCCACCACTAGAGGGAGCTCACTACATACAGATTATACAGCCACCACTAGAGGGAGCTCACTACATACAGATTATACAGCCACCACTAGAGGGAGCTCACTACATACAGATTATACAGCCACCACTAGAGGGAGCTCACTACATACAGATTATACAGCCACCACTAGGGGAGCTCACTACATACAGATTATACAGCCACCACTAGGGGAGCTCACTACATACAGATTATACAGCCACCACTAGAGGGAGCTCACTACATACAGATTATACAGCCACCCTAGAGAGCTCACTACATACAGATTATACAGCCACCACTAGAGGGAGCTCACTACATACAGATTATACAGCCACCACTAGAGGGAGCTCACTACATACAGATTATACAGCCACCACTAGAGGGAGCTCACTACATACAGATTATACAGCCACCACTAGAGGGAGCTCACTACATACAGATTATACAGCCACCTAGAGGGAGCTCACTACATACAGATTATACAGCCACTAGAGGGGCTCACTACATACAGATTATACAGCCACCACTAGAGGGAGCTCACTACATACAGATTATACAGCACCACTAGAGGGAGCTCACTATACAGATTATACAGCCACCACTAGGGGGAGCTCACTACATACAGATTATACAGCCACCTTGAGGGCGCTCACTACATACAGATTATACAGCCACCGAGAGAGCTCACTACATACAGATTATACAGCCACCACTAGAGGGAGCTCACTACATACAGATTATACAGCCACCACTAGAGGAGCTCACTACTACAGATTATACAGCCACCACTAGAGGGAGCTCACTACATACAGATTATACAGCCACCGCTAGAGGGAGCTCACTACATACAGATTATACAGTCATCGCTAGAGGGGGCTCACTACATACAGATTATACAGCCACCAACTAGAGGGAGCTCACTACATAAAGATTATACAGCCACCACTGGAGGGAGCACACTACATACAGATTATACAGCCACCACTAAGGGAGCTCACTACATACAGATTATACAAGCCACCACTAGAGGGAGCTCACTACATACATATTATACAGCCACCACTAGAGGGAGCTCACTACATACAGATTATGCTGTCACCACTAGAGGGAGCTCACTACATACAGATTATACAGTCACTACTAGAGGGAGCTCAGTACATACAGATTATACAGCCACCACTAGAGGGAGCTCACTACATACAGATTCTGCAACCACCGCTTGAGGGAGCTCACTACATACAGATTATATAGCTACCGCTTGAGGGAGCTCACTACATACATATTATACAGCCACCGCTTGAGAGAGCTCGCTACATACAGATTATATAGCCACCACTAGTGGGAGCTCACTACATACAGATTATACAGCCACCACTGGAGGAATCTTACTACAAACAGATTATATAGCCACCGCTTGAGGGAGCACACTACATACAGATTATACAGCCACCACTGGAGGGAGCTTACTACAAACAGATTATATAGCCACCGCTTGAGGGAGCACACTACATTCAGATTATACAGCCACCGCTTGAGAGAGCTCACTACATGTAGATTATACAGCCACCACTAGGGGGAGATAACTACATACAGATTATACAGCCACCACTAGAGGGAGCTCACTACATACAGATTATACAGCCACCGCTAGAGGGAGCTCACTACATACAGAATATACAGCCACCACTAGGGGGAGCTCACTACATACAGATCATACAGCCACCACTAGGGGGAGTTCACTACATACAGATTATACTGTCACCACTAGAGGGAGCTCACTACATACAGATTATACAGCCACCACTAGAGGGAACTCACTACATACAGATTATACAGTCACTACTAGAGGGAGCTCACTACATACAGATTATGCAGCCACCACTGGAGGGAGCTCACTACATACAGATTATACAGCCACTACTAGAGGGAGCTCAATATATACAGATTATACAGCCACCACTGGAGGGAGCTCACTACATACAGATTATACAGTCACCACTAGAGGGAGCTCACTACATACAGGTTATACAGCCACTACTAGAGGGAGATCACTACATACAGATTATGCTGTCACCACTAGAGGGAGCTCACTACATACAGATTATACAGCCACCACTAGAGGGAGCTCACTACCTACAGATTATACAGCCACCACTAGAGGGAGCTCAGGAAATTACTACATACAGATATATACGGCCACCACTAGAGGGAGCTCAGGAGATTACTGCATACAGATATATACAGCCACCACTAGAGGGAGCTCAGGAGATTACTACATACAGATATATACGGCCACCACTAGAGGGAGCTCAGGAGATTACTGCATACAGATATATACAGCCACCACTAGAGGGAGCTCAATGCAGCTGATGATAATGCCTTATTTTTTTGCTGATCTTCCCCTAAACTAATGCTCTTTGGATATTTCTGTTAGCAGATTCATACTCATCATTCTGTGTATAATGTCTCCTCAGTCCTGTGTTTCTTTGGGATCATCTGCTCCGGCTTCCTGCACTAGCTGCGGTGAAGGTGATGGAGATACAGGTGTCTTCTCAGCTGGAAGTAATCATCTTCTCTGTGCAGGCTCCTCCGGAACAGAAGCCGCCCCTGTGCTGCAATGTTCTACACACATGGATTCACTTACATGTCAGTCATGTTACATCGAGGGTCGGATTCCTGCAGTTCCCTGTGTCATATGTATAATCGGGACCACATCTGCCTCTCGCTCCTGAACATAAAATGTAAATAATGTCAGACATAGAAAAATATATCATCACTGGCTGTCACACAGCATGAGCTCTGTTACATTGTACGACTGTCAACTAAACCAGCTCATCGCCAACAGGAACCAGTGGAGCGTAATGGACCTGTCTGCTGGGGCAGTTCATGAGGTTTGGATGGATCTTCTCACCATTGCCACATGGTAAATTATGATCATTTGGGTATATCTGGTCCTATGACCTTGGATAGATATTTTACTTGTTATGGTTATAGAGTTTCTTCTGAAACCTGGAGGTAGGATGACCAGATCTACATCAACGAGTGAAAGAGTAGCTGCTCCCGATCCCATATCTAGTGGGAAGAGGAGGAATTTTTGGAAGAAGAAGGGGGGGGACACAACAAGACAACTTGAAGGTAATTAACCTTTCCTAACATGTAGATATATCAGTTTTGGAAAAAGGTCTTACTTTTTCCCCTTGTGCCCCTTTTGATCATTTTACAGCGATAAAGGATCTGCATATTTTTGCTCGTTTACTGCTTCTCAAAAGGTGGCATCATGAGGAAGGGGATTCTGGGATTTTTATTACTAATGAGGAACAGGAGGCTGTGCGGACTCTTGAGGATCTACTGGAGGAAAGTGAACAGGCTAGGAGTATTGAGATACCTCCATCAATTAAATGTAAGTCAAAAAAAATTCCCCCACTTTCCTTATGTCCTTCCATTGATCTTTTTGTGAAACTGGTATCCATAGAATTTGTGGATATTCCCACGTCGGTGTCCTGGGACAATTTGTCTAGAACACAATGTCAGAGTTTGAAAAATCTGTCTAAGCTCTCTGACGTAGTGTTTAAACCCTCAGACAAGGGGGGTAATATTGTGGTTTGGCCTCATTTATTATATGAAAGGGAGGCTTAAAGACAATTAAAGGATAACGAATGCTATAAAAAATGTACTTTCAGTCCGTTAAACTCATGTGAAGGAATCATGAGGCAGATCTTGGATAAAGCCGTGGAAGATGATTTAATATCTAAGCCCCTATATGATGCTCTGATTGTGAAGGAACCCACTATACTGACACTGTACCTTTTGCTGAAGATCCACAAGAAAGAAAAAGTACCTCCAAGTAGGCCCATCATCTCTGGCAGTGGTAATCTGACTGAGAAGGTACTTGGATTGACAATTAAAAAACATAGTGGCTAATCTCCCTTCTTATATACAAGATACTACAGATTTTCTGCGGAAGATTGATGGGATCCACCTGGAGCAGAATATGGTATCGGTGACATGTGACGTAGAGTCAATTTACACCAGCATTAGGCACCAAGATGGTTTTCAGGCGGTAGAGTTGTTTTTGAAAAAGGAAAATATGGATGATCGCAGAAGGAGGTTCCTAGTAGATTTGTTGGGTGTTGTCTTAACAGATATTTTAAGACATTTTATATTTGATGGGTTCTTCTACCTACAGCTCCAAGGGACCGCGATGGGGGCACCTTGTGCACCCTCATAGGCTTATCTGTTCCTGGGGCTGTGGGACCTGTTCCTGTCAGATCGACACACATTGATGTGACCTGATACACAATTTGACAAGTGATTGGTGTCTGTGAGTATTTAGTGTGTGTTCTGCAGTAATGATGCCACCCCCAGACGAAGGCTCTCCGAAACGCGCTTCGGGGTTGGTGCCATCCCGGAGGAGGCACACTATGGGTAATTGATTCTGTCCTTTACATACTTGTATTATATTTTGCACTTGCACTTTAACTTGGATTTAATCTTGTTGGATTAGTTTGAATTGTTACCATTGTGCCCCCTTCCGGTTGTTGCCGCCCTTTCCCTGCACTTGTTTTTAATATATGTAAATAAAGTGTATTATTGACTCCATATGGTTTGGTAGTTTTTTATAGGTACTATTTTTTTTTTCTTCGTCTGACACTGTCTAGCACTGGCCATTGATCCCGGCTTGTCCCTAAGTCCTTACATCTACAAGTACCCCAATCATGCTGCATACCAGTCGTAACTCTCTACATCTAGCAGTACCCCTGCCCCCCATTCCATCATTCCTGAGTCTATGTATCTACCAGTACCCCCCTTACTGTGATACTAGTCCTGAGCTTAGCTACTCTGTGGCTCTATCTATACCCTAATGTGGTGCGCCCTTATGTCTAGTTCTTCACACCTTCATTTGCTAGCTGACAATAATGCAGGAGTATGGCTGAATCTGGAACCAGCAGTAGCTCCTCTCTAGCACACATTGTCTACCTTAGTCTTAGGCTCTTCTCCATCTGACCAGCAGTCTTCTCTGCACTTCTGATTGTCATCTCACAGGCACAATCTCTCTCCCTTTTTCTTAAGTACCTGCATAATTAAATCATGTGACCAAAAGGTCCTGTGCACATAACATATTATCCAAAAGCAATAACACAATTGTCCCTTAGTTGGCCAGTTGTTTACTTGATCAGACCTCCCAAGTGTCCCCCATTGAAGGGACATTGACCCAAGTCCGTCTTTGCTCCTTTGTTCCTCTTTTTGATCTGAGGTATAGATTTGCATTATTATTTATGTGTATAAATTTGCAGGACAGATGGATATTTCACACAATGACCCTTAAGTGTCCCTCTTTAACTGTCCAAAAGTTTGGGAGGTATGATACATGCACAGTTGCAATGCACATGGAAGCTAGGGAATAGAACTCATGGAGTATCACATCCCTGTCACAGGCTGTGACGTCAGCAGTCCCTAGTATACCACATACACATGTCCTCTATGACAGCCAGTCAAAACCTGTTAGTAAAGCAAGTTCTGCCACCTCAGATGCCTACAGCAAAATATGAGTTAGAAAAGACTGTTTTCCTGTTACTGTAACCAATAAGTTTTATGCCACTGCCGGGAAGTTTTACGACCAAGTACAGTATCTTTTGTGCAGGAAGTGCAACCAGCAAGTTTAGTACCTCTGCATGAAATTGCAACCAGTAACTTATGGGTCAGTAACCACCATGCTAATAACCCTTGTAAATTCTGTATCCATCTTTGGCTCATCTTCATGTTGGTGCCTGAGAACCTAAGGGCCAATACAACCCCTAAGTGACCTCCTATAGGAGCAATGACCAGGTGATCTTCAGACGCGGGCTGTCTAGCATTTGAGAAAATTAGGGGTTGAGAAGGGGCTGCATGCAGCATTCCCTCTCTATCTTGCCTTATATGTAATAAGCGTGTTGACATTGGATACAAGACGATACATTGTAGACATTACACTTACATTGTGATGTCACCGTGTGCTCCTTTGTCTCGTTCTCACAACCGAAAACGACTGCCAGAAGTACAATCGGGAAATCCCTGGTGTAGTGTGCGTCGATGTGTGCGCAATTCCTCCAAAATAACATCACAGAGACGTTCTCAAGTAGGTTCCAATAATGTGCCTGCCTCCCAGCGGCTAGGCATTGTTTATTTATACCAGAAGATGGGAGGCGGTCTTACAATCAGACCAATGAGGAGACAGGTTATGGTATGAAGTGATTGGCTGGAAGGCGGTCTTACAATCAGACCAATGAGGAGACAGGTTATGGTATGAAGTGGTTGGCTGGAAGGCGGTCTTACAATCATGACCAATGAGGAGACAGGTAATGGTATGAAGTGACTGGCTGGAAGGCGGTCTTACAATCATGACCAATGAGGAGACAGGTTATGGTATGAAGTGATTGGCTGGAAGGCGGTCTTACAATCATGACCAATGAGGAGACAGGTTATGGTATGAAGTGATTGGCTGGAAGGCGGTCTTACAATCATGACCAATGAGGAGACAGGTTATGGTATGAAGTCACTAGCTGGAAGGCGGTCTTACAATCATGACCAATGAGGAGACAGGTTATGGTATGAAGTGATTGGCTGGCGAAGACGTGAATGATCGCGGGAACTTATGTTCGCGCGTTCACACACATATTCGCGCCCTTTCTGTTGCCGCACTTTTCCTCGTGGATGAAGAAACCCCCCGCTTGACGGTCCCCATCCCTCCCTCCTCAGCCGACGCCATGACACTGGTATCCTGCTGTAATACCAGGCCGGGCACAAATCAGCTACAGGTTGGGACGACCAGACCATCGTGTGAAAGTCTCTGCGCAGATGTGAACGCGAATGCCAATGAATCTGCGCATCTCCATAGGATAGATGGCGACCATACGGCGAACAATAATTTTTCCACAACAATTGTTATCTAAACAACCAAAGATGATGAACTATTCCCCCCCCCCCCCATCTTTAACTCTGCTGATAATCTCCATCTTTAAAAGACTGCGGATACAATAGAGATGTCAGGGCAACATCGGTGAGGAATCGGAGGGAAGCCTAGGATTTCCTATTCTAAGGCCTCATACACACAGTCGTAGTTTTGGTCCGTGTTTTTTGCGAATCGGATGTGCAGTGACAAGGAACGAGTACGCTGACGCCACTTTATTGCAGTGGCCGGGTCAGGTGGATAATAGTCTGTATTTGTTTGTGACGCCAATTGCAGCGCGCGCAGGGTACTACCCCAGGGTCCTCCCAAGGTGTTACAACGCACGTCCCAGATTAGGAATGCCAGAGTGGTGTAATGGCCTATAATGTCTCTGTAGGTGGTGATAATTGTGTCACGGCGTCTCCTACCTGGGTACGGCCGGACTCCTGGCTCACTTGGAGTAATAGAGGATGTCCAGACCTTTAGATGAAGTTCAAACGTTTCTTTACTTTTTTTTATCAGGCGAAAGGTTATGTGCGTGTGAGAACTTTGGCGTTCTATACCAGCGAGTTAATAGCTTATAATGGTTTTCCTGTAGTCGGACACATGGGGAGAAGCCATGAGACGAGGTGAGGATTGCCCGTACCTCTTCATCTGATAGAGAAATGTTCAATTACTTTTCCCATGAGGTGATAAAAGCTGGTTTTGGTGTCTTGGTGGGGGATAGGATCAGAGAATAGAGCCTACCCACCTTTCTCCATTGCGTGGATGAAGTGGAGAAGGCTGTTTCAAAGGGGGTTAGCTGTCTCTTAAAAGAAAAAGTGTTTATAAACCTCTCAGTAACTTTTTGGAAATGTGTCATATGTAAATGAGTGAGGGGAACAGAGTGAGCAAGAGACGGAACCGATTCAGACGTTGGAGCTTTGCCAGAGCTAAACAGTTCCATTATTGGGATATGACCAAGACTGTCCCAGAGCTCTGAGTATGCTGAGTCAAGGTTAGTTACAACCCTGGGGATCAAAAACGTTTCTTTACTTGACATAACTTGCATTCAAGCAGTATACAGCTTTGGTCTCTTGGTCCCAGCAGGTTTTGGCAATGATTGGCAGGAATAAATACTTCTGCTTTAAATTTGGAGCTTGCGGGATAAGTCGTCTGCTTGGTAGCTCTGTAATTGTGACAGGAATTAATCTTCTGCACTTTTCTGTAACTTCTGCTGTATGGGGACAGACTAGCTGAGGAAGAATGGCTTCTCCTAGGTCTCTGGACTTATCTCCCAGATAGATTCTCAGGGGATGCTTTCTTCCTGGAATTCTGGAGGTTGTAGTTTCTGCTTTCTTCATCCAGCTGAGCTGAAGGTGCTCAGACTGGGGATATGACAAGTCTCAGCTGAGACAAGGTCCTTGCTGTCTTCCCTATGCAAGGGATCATCTACACACACCCTACCCCAAGCAGGGGGTGGGATACACTGACACTAACTTCCTTCTCCACCTATGCTGCAGGATGTGGGAATAGCCCACTCTCTCCACAGAGGGGGAGCTAAGCTGGAATAGTCCATTCTAGCTCAGATTCACTAAACTGTGACTAGTACCTTGCCAATGTGTTGCTGCCACCTACTGGTAACCAGGTAAATTTACATGAACAATTACATTTAGCATAGGTTTAGATGCACATTTGTGGAGGACATAAGCAAAATCATATCAGATGACAATATAAAGCTCTTAGCAGATAGTAGCGGGGTAGAGGAGTGTAGTAACACAACTCCGGGGTGTTACAGATGGACCCAATCATCTCAGTGGGGCTGCAAAAGATGTGGACAGCAGACCTGTGCTTTCTGCATCTGTAAGTCTGTTCCGTGGCCTCCTCAAAAAAATAGAACATGTCCTATACTTGTCCATTTTGGGGGCAAGAAAAGCATTTTTCTCTAACAGGGAAAATAAAGCGTCGTGCTCACAGCCCACAAGACACTTACAGCTGGTGCGTGAGGACTAATCCAACTGAGGGGAGGATACAGCTAAAGGGGGCGCCTGTGCCACTTAAGAGGAACCCAGTATCATCAACGGGAGTTGGGGGCCCTGGTACATTACATTAGCCTAGGATATTCTATGGTTTAACCTCTGCCCCCGAGATTGTAGCCACTGAGGCGTCAGTGTCACAAGAAGCAGGTATTAGATACAATGTTTCCATCTGACCAGTAACTTTTTGTTTTGCTCTGCAGCGCTTTACTTTGTTCTTACTGGGCTCCCTGATTCATGCGTAGCTTACACAGACAGTGGATCTGAAATTACGGCAGGAGCGTGAATGTGTCATTCAGCATCTCCGGAAAGCTGTGTGCCCCCTGTATGCAGCGTCAGCGGGCAGTCGGCCGAGGAGACTAGGCTATACCGTCTAGACCTCCACGCCCCGTTATGTAATGTGCAGGTATATAGCGGTACAGTGATGGTTTACAGTGTTGCGCTCGTGACATGTACTGTACATCGTGTATCCTCTCTGGTGTTGCCAGGCGCAGTGTCTTTGTATGTACATGCCTGCCGCTTCAGAGGGAACAAATCTTATTGAGGAGCCCGGGGGGGATCATGTCCCGTACACACCTCAGCCACGGCCTGGCATACAGTATGTACAGTAACGAGGCACGGAGCAGACGAGGCGCGGCATCATTATGTAACACGCGGCTCCGGGACTGTTACCCTGAAGGACAGGCCTGAATGGAGTCGTTTCCCATCATTCCCCGCTTACAGCTGATCATCTCCTGGTTTTGGCTTCAAAATCTGCATCAGAAAACCTGCAAATATGAACAAATGCAAAGTGTTTGACTTGTGGTGTTCCTCCGGCCGTACAGCGGTGCAACACCAGGCACACAGCACCCACTGTCCCCCCTCATGGAGTCATCAGTGTCCGTGTGGTGCCGCCTGAGGTGGGAGAGGTCATGTTCATGTGAAGGGGTCCCCTGTGGACCCCCATAGATGCAGCATTGCCACATATAATGACTACGTGGTTTATTTGATGGATTCTGTGTCTCTCCACACTTCTGTGCACCACCGATGATGTTCTGCAGCTCTGTATGTAATGGTTTCCAACTATGTCTTGAACAGTAGGGCTGGAGGGACGGGGTTCGGCTAAGATTGGCATGGGGGGTGCATGCCCCCTGCATGTACCACAGCTCGCCCCTGTCTGGGTGGGGTCTGTACTTTTCATTCTGACCTTTTGTGCTTATGAACAGAATCCCAGAAAACCAGTGATAACTGACACAGAGCAATGAGAGAGTGGTGTAGAAACATAATACCACGTAACCACCGTCATAACTACGGGAATCATCGGAGTGGCGACAGCTGCGACCAGGTCCTTCCCGTGCTGTGTGATGAAGCAGAGCGCTCCTGGATGGCTCTACCTGATCATAGAGAACTGTGGCAGTACAGTCACAGCTGATCAGTGCTCAAGATGGCGACCAAAATGGGGGGGGGGACTAAAAACGTTATAGTCTTGTCGCCATTTGTGACTAGACCCGCCGCCGTGCTGCAGTCGAATACAGTGGCAGGGCACGGGAGCCAATAGTTCTCTGCCCCGCCGATCACTCTCGTAGGCTTCAGGTCTAAAGCCCAGGGGAGTGAATCCCAGTGCTGGCAGGCATGATGATGTCATCACGCCCGCCTTCGCCGGGGTGCAGCGCAGTGGCATGTGTGCGTCTGGCTGCCTTTGCCTCACTTTTTTTGCCTTAGCATTTGCTGCGTGGATCATGAACGCTGGCGAACGGAACACAGGTGACTATTAGTGGGTTTTTTTTGGGGGGGGGATATTACTAGCAGGAAGGAGAGCACTGGGGGACATAAATACTAAAGGGGATCTTTGGGGGGGCATTATTCAAGGGAGGGTGAGCACCATGAGGGACTTTACTGGAAGGGCACTGTGGAGGACACTAGTACTGGAGGGGCACTGTGGGGGCCATTACTACTGGAGGGGCACTGTAGGGGACATTACTACTGGGGGGGGACATTAATATTGGAGGGGAACTGTGGGGGACATTACTACTAAAGGGACACTGTGGGGGACACTACTACGGGGCGGGCACTATGAGGGACATTTCTACTGGAAGGTCACTATGGGGGACACTACTACTCGAGGGGGACATTACCACTGGGCAGGCACTGTGGGGGTCATTACTACTGGAGGGGAACTGTGGAGGACACTAGTACTGGAGGGGCACTGTGGGGGACATTACTAATGGAGGAGCACTGTGGGGGGACATTACTACTGTGGGGGACATTAATATTGGAGGGGAACTGTGGGGGACATTACTGGAGGGGTAATGTAGGGGATATTACTACTAGAGAGACACTGTGGGGGACACTACTACTGGGCAGGCACTATGAGGGACATTACTACTGGGTGGGCACTGTGGGGAACATTACCACTGGAGGAGCACTGTGGGATTAATTACTACTGGAGGGAGAATGTGGGAGACATTACTACTATAGGGGCACTGTGGGATGCATTAGTACTTGAGGGGCACTGCACTGTGGGGGACATTACTACCTGGAAGGAGAGCACTGGGTGACATAAATACTAAAGGGGCACTTTAGGGGACATTATTCAAGGGGAGGGTGAGCACTATGAGGGACTTTACTGGAGGGGTACTGTGTGGGACATTACTACTGTGGAGGGCATTACTATTGGTGGGGCACTGTGGGGGACATTACTACTGTGAAGGACATTACTGGATGGGCACTGTGGGGGACATTACTACTAGAGGGACACTGTGGGGGACACTACTACTGGACGGGCACTATGAGGGACATTATTACTAGAGGGGCACTGTGGGGATCACTATCACTGGGCGGGCCCTATGAGGGAAATTACTACTGGATGGGCACTGTGGGGAACATTACCACTGGAGGGGCACTGTGAGGATAATTACTACTGGAGGGGGAATGTGGGAGACGTTACCACTGAAGGGGCACTGTGGGGGACATTACTAATGTAGGGGCACTGTAGGGAACATCACTACTGGATGGGCTCTGCACTGTGGGGGTCATTATTACTGGACGGACAATGTTGGGGACATTACTACTGGAGGGGCACTGTGGAGGACATTACTAATGGAGGGGCAATGTGGGGGGTATTACTGGGGAGAGAAGAAGAGCACTGTCCGGTTCATTAGTAAAGGGGTACTGTGGGGGACATTACAACTGGAGGGACACTGTGGGGGGACATTACTACTGGAGGGGCACTTTGAGGTACATTACTATTGGAAGGGCACTGTAGGGGGCATTACTACTGGAGGGGCACTGTGGGGACGCTACTACTGAAGGGGCACTTTGAGGTACATTACTACAGGAGGGGCACTGTAGGGGACATTACTCAAGGGGGATGAGCACTATGAGGGACATTACTGGGGGGCAATTTGGAGGATACAGTCCCTGACAAATGTCGTGTCGCTTCTCTATTTTGCTATTAACCTGACTTTTAATTAATCAATTGGTGTTAGAAATAGCTCACATGAAAAGCTAAAACCCTCCCAAATGATGTTTAATGCACTGAAATAAATTAGTTTCACTGAAAAAAGATTTATCATTTAATCAAGACAGAAAGGTCCGATTTTGGCAAGACAAAAGTTTAGTCGCCTATACAGAAATTGAACAACTTTACTGCAAATCCCAAAAAATGTCAGCAAATTAAGTAGTGGTGCTGTGAGATCCAAATGTAATATCTTGTATGACTTCCATGAGCTTGAAGGACGGCTCCATGCGGTGTGGCAAGGATTCATACAATTTATTGATGAAGTCATCATGCATGCCTCCCAGAGTTCATCAATATTCTTTGGTTTCGTCTTCCATGCTTCCACTTTCATCCTACACCACATATGCTCAATGATGTTCATGTCTGGTGACCAGGCTGGCCAATCCTGGAGCATCTTGATCTTCTTCGCCTTAAGGAACTTTGATGTGGAGATGGAAGTATGCGATGGAACACCATCCTGCTGCAGAATTTGGCCTTTTTTATGGTTGGGAATATAAGAGGTAGCTTAGATTTCTTGGTATTTTAGACTATTGATGTTGCCTTCCACCCTGCAGATCCCTCGCACACCCCCATACTAGATGTAACCCCAGACCATGATTTTGCCTCCACCAAACTTCACTGTTTTCTGGGTAAATCTCGGCTCCATGCGGGTTCCAGTAGGTCTCCTGCAATATTTGCAGCGACTGTGGTGTAATTCAACAGAAGACTTATCTGAAAAATCCACCTTCTGCCACTTTTCCATCGTCCATCCTTTTAGCAGGCTGTGGCCCTCGGCAAATGCCACACGTTTTTTCAATTGTCTTTTGTTTAGTGCTGGCTTATGGGCACTGATTCGACCATGGAGGCCATTTCGAGACAGAATCCGACAAACTGTTCTGGTTGACACAGGGACTTCAGGTGACCAGGTCTCGTGGAGCTCTGCTGCAGTGGAAAATGGGCTGGCCTTGGATTTTCGAGCCAACAAACGGTCCTCTCGAGCAGTTGTCTTGCGGGGTCGGCCTGACCTGGCCTTGTCCAAAACGTCTCCAGTCTCTTCAAATCTTTTTTTTATCCTCTTAACTTGACGCTGAGACACATTGAAGGTGTCTGCCACATCAGCAGTGGATCTGGTCTTCAGCCTCTTGATAATCAACACTTTAGTCTCCGGGTGAGTCTTAGGCTTGTTTGCAGAGGTCTAGTTATTAGTCACAGGTGAAGCTCATATGACAAGGCGACAACACTTATGTCTTGGCAAAAACGGACTCAATGGGCTTTACCAAGCTGTGAGTATTAGAATACTTTTTGTCAGTTTCGTTTTGCACTGAAACATTATTACAAAAGCTGTTGGGATTAAAATGACCCATTTCTTGTAACAAAATCTTGATTAGAAATATATTTTAGCAGCACTTTAGGTCAATTTGTACACAAGCAACAAGACTTTTGTCAGGGACTGTATTACTATTGGAGGGGCACTGTGGGGGGCATTACTACTAGAGGGGCACTGCACTATGGGGGACATTACTACTGGTGGGACTCTGTGAAAGGGACGCTACTCAAGGGGCACTTTAAGGGACATTACTACTGGATGGGGACTGTGGGGGACACTACCACTCGAGGGGAACATTACTACTGGGCAGGCACTGTGGGGGCATTACTACTGGGTGGGCACTGTGGGGAACATTACCACTGGAGGAGCACTGTGGGATTAATTACTACTGGAGGGAGAATGTGGGAGACATTACTACTATAGGGGCACTGTGGGATGCATTAGTACTTGAGGGGCACTGCACTGTGGGGGACATTACTACCTGGAAGGAGAGCACTGGGTGACATAAATACTAAAGGGGCACTTTAGGGGACATTATTCAAGGGGAGGGTACTGTGGAGGACACTAGTACTGGAGGGGCACTGTGGGGGATATTACTACTGGAGGGGCACTGTAGAGGACACTAGTACTGCAGAGGTACTGTGGGGGACATTACTACTGGAGGGGCACTGGTGGGGACATTACTAGTGGAGGGACACTGTGAAGGTCATTACTATTGGAGGGGCACTGTAGGGAACATTACTACTGGAGGGGCACTGTGGTGTGGGGGGCATTACTAGCAGAGGGCACTGCATTGTGGGGGACATTAGTACTGGAGGGGCACTGTGAAGTGGACACTACTACTAGGTGGGCACTGTGGGGGACATTACTATTGGAGCAGCACTTTGGTGGACATTACTACAGAATGGGCACTGTGGAGGATATTACTAATGGAGGGGCACTATGGGGAACATTAATAATCGGGGAATGCAGTGGGGGACATGACTAGGAGCATTATTAGGGACATTACTGCTGGCGCTGGGCACTTTTTAATACTGAGACAGCATAGGGGCCATAACTATGAGGGCACTATATGGGGCATTACTAGGGCACTTTAACAGGAATTTTTGAACAATGGCAATATTACTGGGGACACTATAGGTGACATTATTAATAGTGGGGGCACTATAATGGCATTTTTTACTGGGGTAAAATAGGGGATATTAATGCTGGAGGCACTGTAGGGGCATTTCTAATACAGGGGCATATTAGGGGACATTATTTTTGGGGACACCATACAGGTATTATTACTTGAGGCACAATGTAAGGTTTTATTATTATTACTGGGGGCACTTTAGCGGACATTATTATTACTGGGGGCATTATCATTGCTGAAGGCACCATAGGGACACTATTTCTACTGGGGTCACAATTTCTTCAGCAATATAGTATTTGGGGGCACTGGGGAGCACAGTGGGCACAGAATTGGGGGTGGCAGCAGGATGACATTTTTGGGACACCAGGATGGGGAGGTTGATGGAAAAATTAAGAAATCTAAAATGTCTGTAACAAACTCTGCAGAGACGAGACGCGGCTGAAAGAATTTGTCATGGCGGTCGGGATCAAATGGAGGAGAAGAGGACAGAGAAGGTCTACATGACAGGAGATGTCCCTGGATGTAAGAGGTGTGTGGTGCTGCGTTCTCCTGTATGTTTGGTAGTGCTGGCCGGCAGGTGGCTCTCCCAGGTATCATATCAGGGAGGAAACAGGAACTTACAGTCAGGACAAGGCTGTGCCCTGAAGAGGTGAGTGACCACTAGATTCCAAGTATGTAGCATTAACCCTTCACTGCTCTCCACACAGGATATTAACCATAGATCACCAGGAATCCTTACATTAACCTCTTCACTGCTCTAGACCACCAGGGATACTGAAACTACTACCCTCACTGCTCTTGACAGCCAAAGGTACTGGAATTAGCGCCCTCACTGCTCTAGAACACCAGGGATACTGGAATTAGCACCCTCACTGCTCTAGAACACCAGGGATACTGGAATTAGCACCCTCACTGCTCTAGAACACCAGGGATACTGGAATTAGCACCCTCACTGCTGTGGACCACCAGGGAAACTAGAATTAGCACCCTCGCTGCTCTAAAACACCAGGGATACTGGAATTAGCACCCTCACTGCTCTAGACAACAGGGATACTGGAATTAGCACCCTCACTGCTCTAGACAACCAGGTATACTGGAATTAGCACCCTCACTGCTCTAGACAACCAGGGATACTGGAATTAGCACCTTCACTGCTCTAGACAACCAGGGATACTGGAATTAGCACTCTCACTGCTCTAGACAACCAGGGATACTGGAATTAGCACCCTCGCTGCTCTAAAACACCAGGGATACTGGAATTAGCACCCTCACTGCTCTAGACAACCAGGGATACTGGAATTAGCACCCTCACTGCTCTAGACAACCAGGGATACTGGAATTAGCACCCTCACTGCTCTAGACAACCAGGGATACTGGAATTAGCACCTTCACTGCTCTAGAACACCAGAGATACTGGAATTAGCACCCTCACTGCTGTGGACCACCAGAGATACTGGAATTAGCACCCTCACTGCTCTAGAACACCAGAGATACTGGAATTAGCACCCTCACTGCTCTAGAACACCAGAGATACTGGAATTAGCACCCTCACTGCTGTGGACCACCAGAGATACTGGAATTAGCACCCTCACTGCTGTAGAACACCAGGGAAACTGGAATTAGCACCCTTACTGCTCTAGAACACCAGAGATACTGGAATTAGCACCCTCACTGCTGTGGACCACCAGAGATACTGGAATTAGCACCCTCACTGCTGTAGAACACCAGGGAAACTGGAATTAGCACCCTTACTGCTCTAGAACACCAGAGATACTGGAATTAGCACCCTTACTGCTCTAGAACACCAGAGATACTGGAATTAGCACCCTTACTGCTCTCGGACACCAGGGAAACTGGAATTAGCACCCTTACTGCTCTAGAACACCAGAGATACTGTAATTAGCACCTTCACTGCTCTAGAACACCAGAGATACTGTAATTAGCACCTTCACTGCTCTAGAACACCAGAAATACTGGAATTAGCACCCTCACTGCTCTAGACAACCAGGGATACTGGAATTAGCACCTTCACTGCTCTAGTCAACCAGGGATACTGGAATTAGCACCTTCACTGCTCTAGACAACCAGGGATACTGGAATTAGCACCCTCACTGCTCTAGAACACCAGAGATACTGGAATTAGCACCCTCACTGCTGTGGACCACCAGAGATACTGGAATTAGCACCCTCACTGCTGTAGAACACCAGGGAAACTGGAATTAGCACCCTTACTGCTCTAGAACACCAGAGATACTGGAATTAGCACCCTTACTGCTCTAGAACACCAGAGATACTGGAATTAGCACCCTTACTGCTCTCGGACACCAGGGAAACTGGAATTAGCACCCTCACTGCTGTAGAACACCAGGGAAACTGGAATTAGCACCCTCACTGCTCTAGAACACCAGAGATACTGTAATTAGCACCTTCACTGCTCTAGAACACCAGAAATACTGGAATTAGCACCCTCACTGCTCTAGACAACCAGGGATACTGGAATTAGCACCTTCACTGCTCTAGACAACCAGGGATACTGGAATTAGCACCTTCACTGCTCTAGACAACCAGGGATACTGGAATTAGCACCTTCACTGCTCTAGACAACCAGGGATACTGGAATTAGCACCCTCACTGCTCTAGAACACCAGAGATACTGGAATTAGCACCCTCGCTGCTCTAGAACACCAGAAATACTGTAATTAGCCCCTTCACTGCTCTAGAACACCAGAAATACTGGAATTAGCACCCTCACTGCTCTAGAACACCAGAGATACTGTAATTAGCACCTTCACTGCTCTAGAACACCAGAAATACTGGAATTAGCACCCTCACTGCTCTAGACAACCAGGGATACTGGAATTAGCACCTTCACTGCTTTAGAACACCAGAGATACTGGAATTAGCACCCTCACTGCTCTAGAACACCAGAGATACTGGAATTAGCACCCTCACTGCTCTAGAACACCAGAGATACTGGAATTAGCACCCTCACTGCTGTGGACCACCAGAGATACTGGAATTAGCACCCTCACTGCTGTAGAACACCAGGGAAACTGGAATTAGCACCCTCACTGCTCTCGGACACCAGGGAAACTGGAATTAGCACCCTCACTGCTCTAGAACACCAGAGATACTGGAATTAGCACCCTCACTGCTCTAGAACACCAGAGATACTGTAATTAGCACCCTCACTGCTCTAGAACACCAGGGAAACTGGAATTAGCACCCTCACTGCTCTAGAACACCAGAGATACTGTAATTAGCACCCTCGCTGCTCTAGAACACTGGAGATACTGTAATTAGCACCCTCACTGCTCTAGAACACCAGGGATACTGTAATTAGCACCCTTACTGCTCTAGAACACCAAGGATCCAACCAAGGATACTGAAACTAACTCATTAAATGTCATAAGATTGCAGACTAGTAAACTATTCAGGATGTCTGGAGAGCTGGGGTCAGATGGTCAGATCTCTGCTTTTTGTCAGTGAATGGTAACATTCTTGTTTGCATCCAGTGGCTGTAAAGACCTAGCACTTTGCACAATCCTCTGGGAGCATCCTGCTCTGACAGTTTGTTACAATGTGTCAGTATGAAGTTCAGACAGAGTTTGCCTGAACTGGATGCAACTGTTGCAAACCCTCACCTGTGAGAAGTACTCTTTCTGTATGTGCCTGCCTATAGAGAACATACACCGTGACCTCCACAGGGACAGTTTCCCGTAATGCTTGGCTCCTCTTTTGCGTCTGACACAGTTTGATGATTCGGATGTGAATCTTCAGCTGAAAATGAAAAGTTTTTGTCCCACAGATTCTTCACATCAAAGGTGAAGTGAGATTGGCGCAGCGAGGGGCGGGCAGCGCCATAGAAACCGCCCCGTGCAGGGGAAACTCGTGACCCGGGGAAGCTGCATTCTAATTAACATTGTGCCAAGCTGAGAGGTTAATCTGCTGCAGAAGGACTTGGAACAGCAGAGCCGACTCAGCGCAGCCGCTCAGCACAAGGCAATTTGTTATTTTATCTCGGTTTAATTAAATCTGCAAAAGAAAAGGAAAGAAAAAACTGAAAATAAAAATAGAAAAAAGCAGAAATGAAAAAAGTCCCTAAAAATTAAAAAGGGTTGTCCCATCTCAGACATCCTGTAGACATTGATAGATGTGAGTCCCAATAGAAGTGAACGCCTGGAGTCAGAGGACTGGGGCCTCATAGCAAAGATGAAAATGCGGACCCTTTCAGCAGCTGCTTGACACCACTAATAGGACCAAGCAGCAATGGCCTCCTCTCTCTAGGTTCCCCCGTGACAACCCTTGGGTCTGCCGCTGTGGTACATACCCCCCTGTGTCAGGGCCCCCCGGATGTTTGGGTCACTCGACTCCAGAGCATTTGGCGCAGTCCATTATGTGGTCTGTTATAGCAGGACTGTTGGTCCCTGGGAGCCCAGAACCGGGTTCTGTCCCAGGTTGTGTCATCCACCGCATAGGCAATAGCAGAAAAACTCTCTGTAGACATCTTTACTACTTCATGCCTATGAGGCATTGAGGGCCCCGTGCCTCTCTGGTGATTACCTCAGACGTGTAGCCTCATATCCTTCCCATCATCTCGCTGACACATGAGGAGGACATGTAATCCCTGCTCCGGGGGATTACTCGTCACTCTCACATCCTATCTGCACCCGGGCTGCCAGCTCTGAGGGAAGACTTATCATATAGAGGACAATGATGAGAGTAGAGGAAGATGATGGGAGCAGAGGAAGATGATGGGAGTTGGACGTTGATGGGAGTAGAGGGAGATGATGGGAGCAGAGGGAGATGATGGGAGTAGAGGGCGTTGATGGGAGTAGAGGGAGATGATGGGAGTAGAGGGAAATGATGAGAATAGAGGACGTTGATAGGAGTAGAGGAAGATGATGGGAGTAGAGGGAGATGATGGGAGTAGAGGACGTTGATGGGAGTAGAGGGAGATCATGGGAGTAGAGGGAGATGATGACAATAGAGGACGTTGATAGGAGTAGAGGAAGATGATGGGAGTAGAGGACGTTGATAGGAGTAGAGGAAGATGATGGGAGTAGAGAGAGATGATGAGAATAGAGGAAGATGATGGGAGTAGAGGAAAATGATGAGAATAGAGGACGTTAATGAGAGCCCATATAATCCTGTCACAGAAAGAACATATAATACTGCCATAGAGGGCTCATATAATACTGCCATATAATACTACAATAGAGAGCTCATATAATACTGCCATAAAGAGACCATATAATACTGCCATAGAGGGCCCATATAATACTGCCATAGAGGGCCCATATAATACTGCCATAGGGAGACCATATAATACTGCCATAGGGAGACCATATAATACTGCCATAGAGGGCCCATATAATACTGCCAAAGCGAGACCATATAATACTGCCATAGAGGGCCCATATAATACTGCCATAGGGAGACCATATAATACTGCCATAGAGGACCCATATAATACTGCCATAGAGGGCCCATATAATACTACAATAGCTAGACCATATAATACTGCCATATTGGGCCCATATAATACTGCCATAGGGAGACCATATAATACTGCCATAGAGGGCCCATATAATACTGCCATAGGGAGACCATATAATACTGCCATAGAGGACCCATATAATACTACAATAGAGAGACCATATAATGCTGCCATAGAGGGCCCATATAATACTGCCATAGAGAGACCATATAATACTGCCATAGAGGGCCCATATAATACTACAATAGAGAGACCATATAATGCTGCCATAGAGGGCCCATATAATACTGCCATAGGGAGACCATATAATACTGCCATAGAGGACCCATATAATACTACAATAGAGAGACCATATAATGCTGCCATAGAGGGCCCATATAATACTGCCATAGAGAGACCATATAATACTGCCATAGAGGGCCCATATAATACTGCTAAAGCGAGACCATATAATACTGCCATAGAGGGCCCATATAATATTGCCATAGGGAGACCATATAATACTGCCATAGAGGGCCCATATAATACTATAATAGAGAGACCATATAATACTGCCATAGAGGACCCATATAATACTACAATAGAGAGACCATATAATGCTGCCATAGAGGGCCCATATAATACTGCCATAGGGAGACCATATAATACTGCCATAGGGAGACCATATAATACTGCCATAGAGGGCCCAGATAATACTGCCATAGGGAGACCATATAATGCTGCCATAGAGGGCCCATATAATACTGCCATAGGGAGACCATATAATACTGCCATAGAGGACCCATATAATACTACAATAGAGAGACCATATAATGCTGCCATAGAGGGCCCATATAATACTGCCATAGAGAGACCATATAATACTGCCATAGAGGGCCCATATAATACTGCTAAAGCGAGACCATATAATACTGCCATAGAGGGCCCATATAATACTGCCATAGGGAGACCATATAATACTGCCATAGAGGGCCCATATAATACTATAATAGAGAGACCATATAATACTGCCATAGAGGGCCCATATAATACTGCCATAGAGGGCCCATATAATACTGCCATAGGGAGACCATATAATACTGCCATAGAGGGCCCATATAATACTGCCATAGAGGGCCCATATAATACTACAATAGAGAGACCATATAATACTGCCATAGAGGGCCCATATAATACTGCCATAGAGGGCCCATATAATACTGCCATAGAGGGCCCATATAATACTACAATAGAGAGACCATATAATACTGCCATAGAGGGCCCATATAATACTGCCATAGGGAGACCATATAATACTGCCATAGGGAGACCATATAATACTGCCATAGAGGGCCCATATAATACTGCCATAGGGAGACCATATAATACTGCCATAGGGAGACCATATAATACTGCCATAGAGGGCCCATATAATACTGCCATAGGGAGACTATATAATACTGCCATAGAGGGCCCATATAATACTACAATAGAGAGACCATATAATACTGCCATAGAGGGCCCATATAATACTACAATAGAGAGACCATATAATACTGCCATAGAGGGCCCATATAAAATACTGCCATAGGGAGACCATATAATACTGCCATAGGGAGACCATATAATACTGCCATAGAGGGCCCATATAATACTACAATAGAGAGACCATATAATACTGCCATAGAGGGCCCATATAATACTGCCATAGAGTGCCCATATAATACTGCCATAGGGAGACCATATAATACTGCCATAGAGGGCCCATATAATACTGCCATAGGGAGACCATATAATACTGCCATAGAGGGCCCATATAATACTGCCATAGAGTGCCCATATAATACTGCCATAGGGAGACCATATAATACTGCCATAGAGGGCCCATATAATACTGCCATAGGGAGACCATATAATACTGCCATAGAGGGCCCATATAATACTGCCATAGAGGGCCCATATAATACTGCCATAGAGAGACCATATAATGCTGCCATAGAGTCCCATATAATACTGCCATAGAGGGCCCATATAATACTGCCATAGAGGGCCCAAATGCTGTAATTCTGCTGTACAGAACATTGCAGTGAGGCCCAGCGCTCCTAATAATATCATTATATTTGGAAGGGCCTGCTACCTTCTGGGGGTGATGGAGGCCCCAGGGGTGATCGCCCTTTACACCCACCTGTGGTCGGCAGGGAGTCTAATAATATCATCCCTATAAATCTGGAGTTTATAAGACTCAGGACCCGGCGACTGTGAATCAAACATCACACAAAGCCCGTTTCACAGCCGGATTATCGCCCCCCCGCCCCCCAGGCGTCTTTCTCCGGGGTCATTCCCATTCTAGACAAATATTTGCACAGACAATTCCATGCATTTTCCTGACGTTTCCCTTTGTGCGGCTTTTATTGGGGCCAGCGCCGAATTAATGTGGGCAAATATCTCCTGACGGATGCTTTGAATTAGACCCTGAATGTCTGAATAGCAGGAGAACATTCTATAGCGCGGCCCCGGCTAAACCTATAGCAACGTGAGGCCAAAGCACGCGGGGCAGGGACCCCGGAAACACGTGTGCAGGCTTCTATAGGGTATAGGGCGTCCATCTAGCAGCTATTGTTATTTCACTCATATGGCACCAACATATTCTGCAGCGCAGTGCGGAGATTGTCATCACACTGGTCCGCACAGCAGGGGCTCCCACCGCCCAGTCCATCACTGCCCCGCCGGCTCTGCAGGTCTCACCCATGGGGCAAATCATTGGGTCATGTCCCCCAAGGAGACCTGGGCCTCTCCCCCAGTAAGGCCAGTCCTCTCTGCTCTGATGAGGGGCATCACCCCGAGATGCTGGATCATTGTATATCCGAGTCATGTCTCAAGGCCTGTTTAAAGGGTCCAACATTGATTTAGAGCTCATGCACTCAAACCTATTTTGTGTCCGTTCTGTTTTTTTGCAGACCGTATTTGGAACCATTCATTGCAATGGGGCTGCAAAAAAACGGAAATGACTCTGTGTGCATCCCGTTTCCATATGTCCTCAAGTTTGTTCTGCCCATAAATAGAATATGTCCTAGTCTTGTCGATTACGCAGACAAGGACGGGCATTGTTAGAATGGATCCGCAAAAAAACTGACGCAACACGGATGTCACACGGACATTATCCGTAATTTTTGCGGATCTCTGGTTTGCGGACAGTAAAATACATACAGTCGTGTTTATGAGCCCCTATAGGATAACTGACGTACAGCGACACCTTACATAGGTGATGCGCTAGTTACCACCGCAGCTCTGACCAGGTTGTGGGGTCCGTGGAAGAGGTCACTAAAGGTGAACTGCCCCTTTAATTCCAAATCTATAATATCTATCATCAAATCAAATAAACTTTATTGTCAGGACTAGATACATTGTAGCATTGCCAAAGCAAGTGGGAAATAATTGGGTAGGGTTGGGGGATGGGGACATATACAGGGTGGGGGTATAGGAGTCCATGGTAGATCAGGCTCCTCTCAGTCTATGGCAGGCAGTAATATATTGTGCTGCTATGGCCGCTGTGTTCTCCTCTTCCCTCATAGTATGGAGAGTCTCTCTTCCTCCTCCATGGAGGTAAAGTCTGGGCAGAGATCAGACAGTCTCCTGAAGTCAGTCTCTCTCACTGCTGAGTGTTTGGGGCATCACAGCAGGAAATGAGCCTCATCCTCCATGGCCTCCTGGTCAGTGTTCCCTCTAAGCCTGGGCAGCTGCTGAGCGGGGTCGCCTCAGAGCTGGACACAGCGCCATCAAAGGTGGGCGATAGGAAAACCTAAAATAATTGTCACATTAAAGAGCATACAATGTAACCCCTGCACCATGCTGTGTAATATACAGCATAATCCTTACACCATGCTGTACAGCAGGCATGCTCAACCTACGGCCCTCCAGCTGTTGCAAAACTACAACTCCCAGCATGCCCGGACAGCCTACAGCTATCAGCCTACAGCAGTGCATTGTGGGAGTTGTAGTTTTACAACAGCTGAAGGGCCGCAGGTTGAGCATGCCTGCTGTACAGAATACATTATAATCCATACACCATACAGTAAAATATACATTATAATCCATACTCCATGCCGTATAATATACATTATAATCCATACTCCATGCCGTATAATATACATTATAATCCATACAACATGCCGTGCAATATACAACATAACCCTACAGTGTAGGTGTTTACTATATATTGAACGGCATTGTGTATGGATTATAATGTATACTGTACAGCAAATGTATGGAGGTTACACCATGCCAGACAATATAACCCCTGTGGGAAAGATAATAGATAGATAGATATACCTATACACAGCCTATACCTATGTACATATATACTGCCTATACCTATATACGGTCTATACTTATATACAGCCTATACCTATATCTGCCACCCCCCCCAGCTGTGTGGAGAAGGCCTCAGTGGAAGGCACATACTGGCAGAGGTGCACCCGACGTTTGCTGCTCAGGGTTTGTTGTTCTGTGGTCTGGGAAAGCTGGGTGAAGGTCGGAATGGCAGCAATATTGGCTTTCACCCAGCTTTTCTAGAAGCGGATAGAACTAAAGAAAATAAATATTATTGCAGTATAGGCACACAGAGATTTGTGAACAGATGTAGCAGAGCTTGGTTTGTAAATTGACTGTTTGAGGCCGCAGTGTCTGTGCTGTGAACAGTCGGTACATGCGGCTACAGTCCAATGTAAGGAGTCAGGACATAGTAGGATTTCACAACAAGTTGTACCCCAACATATACAGTAAGCACCTGCCCTACTGCACCTAACAAGCTCGGCCCTGCTGCATTTAACAAGCTCGGCCCTGCTGCATCTAACAAGATCAGCTCTGCAGAATCGAACAAGCTCCGCCCTGCTGCATTTAACAAGCTCGGCCCTGCTGCATCTAACAAGCTCGGCCCTGCTGCATCTAACAAGCTCGGCCCTGCTGCATCTAACAAGCTCGGCCCTGCTGCATCTAACAAGCTCGGCCCTGCTGCATCTAACAAGATCAGCTCTGCAGAATCGAACAAGCTCCGCCCTGCTGCATTTAACAAGCTCGGCCCTGCTGCATCTAACAAGCTCGGCCCTGCTGCATCTAACAAGCTCGGCCCTGCTGCATCTAACAAGCTCGGCCCTGCTGCATCTAACAAGCTCGGCCCTGCTGCATCTAACAAGCTCGGCCCTGCTGCATCTAACAAGCTCGGCCCTGCTGCATCTAACAAGCTCGGCCCTGCTGCATCTAACAAGCTCGGCCCTGCTGCATCTAACAAGCTCGGCCCTGCTGCATCTAACAAGCTCGGCCCTGCTGCATCTAACAAGCTCGGCCCTGCTGCATCTAACAAGCTCGGCCCTGCTGCATCTAACAAGCTCCGCCCTGCTGCATCTAACAAGCTCGGCCCTGCTGCATCTAACAAGCTCCGCCCTGCTGCATCTAACAAGCTCGGCCCTGCTGCATCTAACAAGCTCGGCCCTGCTGCATCTAACAAGCTCCGCCCTGCTGCATCTAACAAGCTCCGCCCTGCTGCATCTAACAAGCTCCGCCCTGCTGCATCTAACAAGCTCCGCCCTGCTGCATCTAACAAGCTCGGCCCTGCTGCATCTAACAAGCTCGGCCCTGCTGCATCTAACAAGCTCGGCCCTGCTGCATCTAACAAGCTCGGCCCTGCTGCATCTAACAAGCTCGGCCCTGCTGCATCTAACAAGCTCCGCCCTGCTGCATCTAACAAGCTCCGCCCTGCTGCATCTAACAAGCTCCGCCCTGCTGCATCTAACAAGCTCCGCCCTGCTGCATCTAACAAGCTCGGCCCTGCTGCATCTAACAAGCTCCGCCCTGCTGCATCTAACAAGATCAGCTCTGCAGAATCGAACAAGCTCCGCCCTGCTGCATTTAACAAGCTCCGCCCTGCTGCACCTAACAAGCTCCGCCCTGCTGCATCTAACAAGCTCGGCCCTGCTGCATCTAACAAGCTCGGCCCTGCTGCATCTAACAAGCTCCGCCCTGCTGCACCTAACAAGCTCGGCCCTGCTGCATCTAACAAGCTCCGCCCTGCTGCATCTAACAAGCTCGGCCCTGCTGCATCTAACAAGCTCGGCCCTGCTGCATCTAACAAGCTCCGCCCTGCTGCATCTAACAAGCTCGGCCCTGCTGCATCTAACAAGCTCGGCCCTGCTGCATCTAACAAGCTCCGCCCTGCTGCACCTAACAAGCTCGGCCCTGCTGCATCTAACAAGCTCCGCCCTGCTGCATCTAACAAGCTCGGCCCTGCTGCATCTAACAAGCTCGGCCCTGCTGCATCTAACAAGCTCCGCCCTGCTGCATCTAACAAGCTCGGCCCTGCTGCACCTAACAAGCTCGGCCCTGCTGCATCTAACAAGCTCGGCCCTGCTGCATCTAACAAGCTCGGCCCTGCTGCATCTAACAAGCTCGGCCCTGCTGCATCTAACAAGCTCGGCCCTGCTGCATCTAACAAGCTCGGCCCTGCTGCATCTAACAAGCTCGGCCCTGCTGCATCTAACAAGCTCGGCCCTGCTGCATCTAACAAGCTCGGCCCTGCTGCATCTAACAAGCTCGGCCCTGCTGCATCTAACAAGCTCGGCCCTGCTGCATCTAACAAGCTCCGCCCTGCTGCATCTAACAAGCTCGGCCCTGCTGCATCTAACAAGCTTAGCTCTGCTGCATTTAACAAGCTCGGCCCTGCTGCATCTAACAAGCTCAGCTCTGCTGCATTTAACAAGCTCGGCCCTGCTGCATCTAAGAAGCTCAGCTCTGCTGCATCTAAGAAGCTCAGCTCTGCTGCATCTAACAAGCTCGGCCCTGCTGCGTCTAACAAGCTCAGCTCTGCTGCATGCATCCCGTCCACATATAGGACCGGTATCCTGGTCTCCATACGTGACAAACCCCACAAAGTGACTTTTCCTTGTGGGGAACAGACCTTACCGCCCCAGAATGCCTCTTGTCAAGGAGTGTGTCCGGTTTAATAAATATTAGCGGCCCCCCCTTATTAATGTGGCGGTGTCAGGGTGACTGCTTTGGGGCGGGATGTGAGGAATACATTAGGATTTCATGAACAGGGATTGCTCTGTCTCCTTCTTCCACCTGCACAGCAGTGAGATTTATGGGGCCGGGGGACATTAGCAGCGGGGCCCTTCTCTCCATCCGACCGCCACATTACCTCTGCCTGTGCACTGCTGCTCAGTCCTCCTCTTCATTTAGAAAAGGAGGAGGCAGCAGTAGTGCGGGAACATGTAGTAGGCGACGCCCCGCTGAGCCGCTCACGGAAGGAGGTTTTGAAGAACTCATCAATAGTGTGGGCATTTTGTGACCGGGTGCTGCCGAGCGGACTTATTAAACTTGTGAGCGGGGGCACAATAATTGCTGTGCGGCCGCTCACCCGCGCAGCTTAGAGGGAACACTGCTCCTGGTCGCACTGCTGGCACAGTCTGTTCTCCCTGGCATGTACCTCTGTTGGTGACGCCCGGATTCAATGAGCAGGCTGTGGGCGCTCAGTCTGTAGCGGCTCAGGATCTGTCATTCTCTTGGATCGGGGAGTTTGTCCAAATACGGGGCCAGTTTGTACTCCCTCTGCAGGCTCTGGTATACTGTCAGCTTCTGGGATGTTCTTATGTCGTTTTTCCAGACGCTAATATACTCCTCTTTGTACTTGTGTATCGTCCTCTGGATTCCGCCCTTTGTCAGGCTGTATTGGTTGGTGGATTGGGCAGGCTGGGTTTGGGTGACTTGTTGCAGGGTGCTTTGTTTTTCTGGGGCTTCCTGGTGCAGCAAGGCTTTGTGATGGTAGGAGCTGGGACGGCTGCTATGCAGATGGGCTCTGAATGATAGCGCCCTCCTCTGGACAGCACAGAAAAGTGGGAATCTGCCCAGTTCTGCTCGACAGGCGCTGTTTGAGGTGCCCCTGTGGACCTGGAGAAGGTGTTTGCAGAGTTCTAGGTGGAATAGTTCTGTTGGCCCAGAGTCCCACTTTGCCCGGTCTGGGTATGTGTCTGGGCCCCAGACTTCGCTGCCATACAGGAGGATTGGGGCGATGATGGTGTCAAGGATTTTAAGCCAGACGGTCACTGGTGCCTTAAGGTGATACAGACGCCTTCTGATGGCATAGAAGGTTTTGCTCGCCTTGTCTTTCAGTATTTCCATGGCTTTCTTAAAACTCCTTGATTGGCTGATTTCCAGGCCCAGGTAGTTGTAGCTGTCAGTTGTTTAGCAAGAAGGGAGGACGCCCGGCTGCTTTCCGTTTTTTTTTATTTTGGAACACCATGATGTTGGTTTTCTTTGGATTGATGGCCAGTGCCCACGTGTTACTGAACTTCTCCAGGATTTTCAGGTTATCTTGGAGACCTTTCTCAGTTGGCGATAGTAGCAGAAGATCATCTGCATAAAAGTGAAATTTCACCTCGGTGTCATGGAGGGTGAGACCAGGTGCTGTGGAGGTCTCCAAAGGGTGAGACCAGGTGCTGTGGAGGACTCCAGAGCCGCCGCCAGCTCATTGATGTAGATGTTAAACAGGGTTGGACTAAGGCTGCAGCCCTGTCTGTCTCCTCGGCTCTGCTGCAAATAAGCCGTTCTCCTCCCATTTACCTTCACGCTGCATCTGTTCTCAGTGTAGGAACTTCTGATGACATCATATGTTTTTCCTCCTATTCCGCTTCCGCGAGAAGTTTCAGGAATAGGCCCGGATGCCACACTGAGTCACAGGCCTTCTTAAAGTTCAAAAACCAGGCATAGATCTTTCCCTGCTTTGTATTGTGGACACGGCTCTTGATGAGGCTCTGCAGGGTGTAGATGTGGTCCGTGGTGCGGTGGTTTGGTATGAAGCCTGCTTGGCTTCTGCTGAGGATGTTGTGCTGGGTGAGGAAGCTGAGGATCCTCTCATTCAGGATACTGTTGAGGAGTTTTCCCAGGTTGCTGCTGATGCATATCCCTCTATAGTTGGCTGGGTCGTACCTGTCTCCGCTCTTGTGTAGGGGGGTGATGATGCCCTGCTTCCAGCTCTGGGGGAAGTAGCCGGCACTCAGCACAACATTGTAGAGTTTTACTAATGCGACCTGGATACCTGGCGGGCTGTATTTGATCATTTCTGGAAAGATCCCATCTGGGCCACTTGCCTTTTTTTACTCTTTATCACTGAGATCCTCTCTGCGGTGTGATCGGTGTGTCTAGAGGGTTTTGGAAATCTTTGAATTTTTTCCTCCATATCCTTCAGCTTTTTTGTGTTTTTTTTTTTGTTCTCGGCTTTGGTCCTCCCTCGAGATGTCTTTGTAAAGATCCTTGAAGTACTGGACCAGTTGCCATTTTGGATGTGGAGGTTGATGTTCTTGCTGGTTTTGTCCATGTGCTTTCATAGTTCCCAGAAGCAGTTGTCCTGGAGAGCGTCTTGGAGTTGGAGGAGCTTGGTTCAGATGTTGCCTTGCTTTTTCTTTCTTTTGTATTGCCTTTGTATGTTGTTGTAGGCTTCCCTCAGACTGGGGTTGTTCGGATCTTGGTGTTTCCTATTTGAGGCCATTCTTAGCGCCTTCCTTATATCTTTACACTCCCGGTCGAACCAATTGTTGGGTTGTTGCTTTTTTGGCCTTCTGTTGCATCTTTTGAGGTCAGACATTTCCACCATGGTGTAAAGTATATTATTAAAGTCCCTTACCTCGAGATTTACTCCTTCTGGGTTCAGCTCATACACTTTACTATGGAAGTTATGGAGCATCTCATGGATGTCTGCGCTGTTTATGGTCTAAATATACTTTGGGGCTGACATCTTGGACCATTTAAAAGATGGAGGTAGGCTAAAGATGCCAGTCTGCTGAGATGTTTGTGCCTGTGGTTTACTTGTGGATTTAATGTATAGGAGCAGTTGGTTATGGTCTGACAGGTGTGTCTGTGGGTTGACTATGAAGCCACCAACATTTGTGGGGTCCATATCTGTGATGGCATAGTCTACCACACTGTTGCCTACATGGGAGTATAGGGTATATCTACCAAGAGAGTCTCCCTTGGTGCGGCCATTGAGAATATGAAGTCCGAGGCATCGACATAAGTTCAACAATTTTCTGCCACTTTTATTAATTGTGCTGTCATAGCTGTTCCTCTCGGTGTGCACTGAGCTGTCACAGTCAGTGTCTACTCCGAATATATGGACACTTCCGTCAGTTGTCAGGTAGTCTCTCTCCCTCCTTGTTCTTGCATTGAGATCTCCAAATATGAGAACATTGCCCAGGGCCTGGAAATGGATGGCTTCCCTCTGCAGGATCTCAAAGCTGTCGGGATTGAAGTATGGAGACTCTGGTGGAGCTACTGTATGTCTGCTGCACAGAGGTAGACGTCAGCCCGAGAGGTGAGGATGGAGCGGGCTATCCTTACCCAGATGTGGCTGTCTCCTCTCTTTACTGGTCTGATCTGCTCATAGAGCTCTTCTTTATACCAGACTAATATTCCTCCTGAGCTCCGGCCCAGCTTGACACTTTTGTTTTTCAGGGATCTCCCTGTATCCGTTGGGCACCGGGGATTTATTCTCTGTCTTAGTCCATGTTTCTAGGAGGATCTGTATGTCAATGTGTTTTAGTCTTTTGGTAAAGTCTATATCTATATGTCTATCTATCTATCTATCTGTCTATCTATCTGTCTATCTACATCCCGTCTAGCCTGTGCTCTGAATGGCTGTAGATTTCCTGCAGGTCTTCTTGTATCTGACAAGCTCCTCAGACACCTCCTTGAAGTGGAACGGATTATCCTGGAGATAAATGGATATAATGGGGGGGGGGGGGGGTCCTTTGAGCCCATTTGAATTGTGTTTAATGGATGAGATAATGGGCGTCTGGCAGACGTGTCTTCGACACCTTCTACATCTCTCCAGATCTGTTTGATCTGATCTCACATCTTAGTTGTGTTCTGGGTGATACCGCGGGACTTTTCCTGCAGAACTGCTGCCAGCTACAGTCTTATGGAGCTATTCTGTGCCCCCATCATTGAGAGCAGCATCTGTATGTCTCCAGCCAAGCACCATCTTGAGTGTATCACTAACGACCCCCATAATGCGTCAATACAATTAGGCTGTAGTTATATAGGGTGCAGAAGCGCCAGTGCTTACCCCTGCAGTGCGGCTCTCATTGACATGAATGGGGGCAGCATTGCACTTAGGAGTGTTGTCCACTACAGTGTTGATGGTGCAGTGTAGCTCCAGCACTGGCTTCTGCCAATGGAGTTGCACAGAACAACTGATCGGGTGCCGGACCCCCGCTGATCAGCTCATGATGGCCTCTCCCGAGGATAGAGGTCACGCTCCATTGTCAGAGGGAAACCCCACACTGAACATAGGGGGGAAAGGAAATAAGGCCTAAAAACCAGGGAAGGAAGACGGACACCTCCTAGTGAAAACCCTAATCAAAGCCCTGACTGACGACCAGTATGAACAGACCCCTGGAATACCTAAAGTCCTATCTAGCCCTAAAGGACCCTGGTACTAATAACAGGAATGACACAACCCATTCCTCCAACAGGAAGGATGAACGGCAGTCTCTCTGAGGCCTAATACAAAACTACAAGGAAATGCAACACAAGGGAAAGGTAACACTTAACTTCCAAGAAGCTATGGCAGCACCAAGAACTCATCTGAGATCCAAACACCAGCTATCCACAGGTCCAGCTATAAACCGCACAGCATTGTGGGAGAGACAACTATAAATAGGGAAAGTTAAATGACCACAATAGCAACACCTGGAGGTTAAGGATGTGGCCAGTACCAGAAACCACACAGACGCCTATTGATCCACAAGGTAAACATGTCAGATCAAACCACGTGTTGCCAGTCACAAAGATCTCCTGCTACTCACTGTCACGGGGACGTCCGTATGGCTTGGTACATCCGTGACAATAGACCATCACTTAGAAAAGACTGGACACCACCTGGGGTAGTCAGAGTTAAAAAATGAAGGTGGTATTCATATAATGTATAAAAATTAATATTCAAGGCTGCAAACCCTTCCATTCCAGCACCACCACCAATCTGTTGCTATTCTGGTTTACGTTTAGCTCCAGTGATAACATCCTGTATACTGCATAAGACCGCTGCAGCCAGTCACTGACTGCAACCAGTATATGAGTCACTGCTGCAGTCAACAACCACAGCAGGGAGGATCGGCAGTGTGGCAGAGAAGTTCAGAGATCATGCTTTACAACCCCTTTAAAGTGCAGCTCCAGGGCCACATTGTAAAATCTGATAAGTCTGAGGAGGACACAGGGGTCTAAAAAGGACATGGGAGTCTGGGAAGACAAGAGGAGTCTGGAAGGGAACAGAGGAATCTGGAGAGGGACACAGGGGTCTGGAGGAGGACAGAGGACTCTGAAGAGGACAAAGGAGTGTAGAGGAGACAGATGCTGAGGGGACAGAGGAGACTGGTGGGGACAGAGGAGTCTGGAGAGGGACAGAGGAGTTTGGAGAGGGACAGAGTAATTTAGAGGAGGAAGAGGAGTCTGGAAAGGGACAGAGAGATCTGGAGGAGGACAGAGGAGTCTGAAAGAAATCAGAGGAGTCTGGAGAGGACCATAGGAGTCTGGAAGGGACACAGGAGTTTGTAGGGGACAGAGGGGTCTGGAGAGGGACAGAGGAGTTTGGAGAGGGACAGAGGACTCGAGGAGGACAAAGGATTCTGGAAGAGATAAAGTAGTTTGAAAAGGACAGAAGGAGTCTGGAGGGGATAGAGGATTCTGGAGGACACAGGGGTTTCTGGAGGAGACAGAGGGTTCTAGAGGAGTTTGGTGGGGACAGAGGAGTCTGGAGGGGACACGTGCAATTACTATGCTGAGTGTGCATGCTATCTGAAGTGTATGACCGCTCTTTGTCAAGATGAGGAGTCAGAAAGGGAGGAGGAAACACAAGAGTCAATGACAGAATTGCCAATAACAAGAAGTAATGAAATCTGCCCTCTGGTGTGATAAGCGCCTATCTCTCCCCTGACATCTACGAGTCGCCTCTCTGTCCCTTTGATATTAGGAATGTTTCCATTGAGCGCTCTCTCTGTGGACGATATCTATCACACTTCACAATCTCTTCCCTTCATTTGGGATCCATCCTCCGAGAAGGAATGAAAACAAGCTGTAACCGAGCCGAGATCCATCATGCCGCTGGCCCCATGTCTCTTCCTCTTATCCAGTTTCCTTGGTCTTAATCTTCCCCAAATATTGTGAGATAGAAAAGTCATGGAACAGGGAGTACAGAACGAGACGCCTGACCGGTCACCAGCTGGTCATTAGTACCAGTAATAAACTTGTCAACTGCCTCATGTGCAACAAAATCATGATAAATGTGGCCGCGATCTCCAAGAACATTGTCGATATATCCACTTTCAGAAAGCTAAATGTGACCCCACACCTCATTTCCCGCCCCATCGGCAGCACGGTGGCTCAGTGCTTAGCACTGGTCCCTTTCAATGCTGGGGTCCTTGGTTCGGATCGGACCAAGGACAACATCTGCATGGAGTTTGTATGTTCTCCTTGTGTTTGCATGGGTTTCCTCCAGGTTCTCTGGTTTCCTCCTACTCCATACTGATAGGGACCTTAGGTTGTGAGCTCCTGGGGACAGTCTGATGCTACTGTCTGTAAAGTGCTGTGGAATATGTCAGCGCTATATAAGTGCATAAAATAATAGTTATTATGTTGTCATTCTTCACTCTCTCATCTTTATTTTCATATGCATTTCAAGTAGAAGACAAGAGCTGCCATCAGGGGTCACATCACCATAGTGTGTTTACCACCATCTTAGCTAACAGAGTTGGCTAATGACCCAACATGCTTAGAACGTTGGATGGCTTCTTCACAATCAGGTATTTGGTGGTGCAGACAGGGCAAAGTACTTTCCTCAAACAGCAATGATGAGGCCCAACAAATCATTCAAACATTTCAGTAACTGAGAAGTTTGAGCTTCACCGGGTCATACAGTAATTGGTGGGGGGCCTCTTAAGGTCAGGGTCATGGGGGGAGTTTCTGGAGCAGAACATAATTTATAATCCATTAGGTGAATTGATATTGACTGCTCTTTTGTTGACATCCATACATTGAGCTCTTTGGGTTGGTAGATCTGTGGCTCAGCTGAAGAACCAGTGAGGCTGATCTGCTCATCTCTAGTTATGAGTTTGAGCCCACTATATGGCGGTACTGCACTCTCTTATGTATTCATCTCTGGGTGCCTCTCATAGTCCAGAACATACTTGTAGGATACTTGGATTCTCCTGCTAAGAGAGATTTACGCGGTCTAAAACTCCATTGGGACGGAGATTACCGGGGATGATTGACTGCGACACTGCGCAATATTTACGAGCGCGTTCTGGTTTAGTGGAAAGGATTTGATAATAAAGTCTCTTTCTGGCAGATCTCAGTTCTTGGATCCAAGCTTCTTGCCTTCATTTGCCCGTTCTCATGAGAAGTTTGTTGTGAGTTCCCATGGCCGTGCCCATATAACATGACAAAACCAGTGTCTGATAGATGAGATTGTAATAAATTTTATGGAGGAAACGGGAAGAGTTATTTAGAGATGCATTTACTCCCTGACGTTCATGGCTCTTTACATGAAATCGTTTCTGGATTGATGGTCGGAGAGATCAGTACTAATGATGCAGCTGGAAAAGCAGGACGGTCTATAAATATGATCCAGATGCCTTCATTATATTATACTGCTCCATCCTGACACCATTTTAACTGCTCTAGATCTATTCAGTTGTGAGATGTTACAACATTATATTATCTGAGACGTCCCCCACCGGGTACCAATAATGGTGCAATAGAATGAGGGAGCATAAATAGGGCAAAGTGTATCAAGTGTAATATTATTATTATTATCTAGTGGTTAAGCTGTATAAGGAACTGTTTTTGCATTGTAGGACCTTTTGATCACATGGCCTCCAATGTCCTCCGAGTCCTCTATGCAGTATAATACTGAACGAATCAATAAACAGGCATGATGGCGTTACATCTCTGACTTCATACTGGGAAGGGGGGGTTAGGAGGGAATATAAAGGACGGCTCTTCCAGTCAGCTGGTAGTGGTGGGGCTCATGCTGTAACGCCGCCGGTGTCCCTGTGGCAGCCTACTTGAGGGTACTTGCACATAGTCAGTACGTTTTTTTGTTTCATCGGACCGGTCTTTGAGAGAAGAGTTAAGAGTCACAATTAGATGCGGTGGTGCTGTGGACAGTCTGCGGGAGATGTTAGTTCATGTCCTAGTTTTCATGCCATGCATTGTGTACCTCGAATGGCCACTGAAGAGCCAGTCAGTAGGCCAGAAGACATGAGTCCTGCCTCTTGACTCCTTGCTATTTCAAGAAAGTGTCCAGAGATCCTTGTCAGATCCACTGATTGAGATGACTCAGAGGAGAGGGACATACTGTATAAGACAAGCTCTTTCGACCTCATGTAGTGGTTGTCATTCACCTAATAGAGAGGGATTCCGTTCCCTTTAAGAACGTAGCATTCCTCATCCAAAGTAAAGGGTTAATATTTATGTGTCACTTCAGTGATTCCTAGCTGGTTACATGCAGCAGTGATATAACGTCACAGGTCATGGGGTCCGAGTACCGCTGTACTAATTATTGGCTATTGCTGCCTCGCTCCACCTTCATTCTGACATCATGACTGTTTCGTGTTCCTCAGGATGCTCCCCCTGTTCTTTTACCACAATAAAACATTATAATTTAAGGTAATCCTTCCAAAATGAGAGACTTCATGTTCCACTAAAACATGTCTACACCTCGGTCACGACCTCTTTGATGCGTCTTTTGTAAGAAGAGAACAAGGTCGAGTCAAAGACGTCCAACTAAAGGCTTATAAAAAAGATTCTGAAGATGAAGGCCAAGACTGAAAGATACATGGTTGATTACACAGCGGAGTTCTTCAGACGTGTATCATAGCCGGCAGCCCGCCCAGCAGATAAGGGTTAGACAGTAATGTTCCTGATGAAGAAAAGTGGGAGGACAACTTACCCAAAAGCAAATACTGTATGACATGAAGACCCTAAAATAACACAAGGGTCCAGTGTTCATTACTGGGGTAACAGGAGTGGACATTGTGACGGTATCATCCGTGTCACCGTCTAGTATTCCCTTCTTCCCTTGAAATAGCGCAGCCAAATAATCCACAGAGCAATAAATCGCTATTATCGCTAGTATCGCCGGTATCGCCAAATAAGTCCATACATGAGCCCAAGCTAAATGCTGGAAATACTTTACTGGAAGGCAACCCCGGTATTCAGAACTACACTTTCTTTTATGCCCTGCTCCCATGCAAGTGAGACACCCACAACAAATATACATTAACCAATAACACAAAGGCTACAACCCACATAGAATCCTCCCCTCTGCCTGTGATATAATCATGGTACACCATGGTTAACATAATCATCACAGGCAGGAGAATACACAATGTCCTCTGTCCTGGAGACAACCGAGTTGAAATTCAATTATCTCTCAGGACAGAGGGCAATCGCCAATACACACAGATAGACAATGGAACAGACCTCACTACTCACTAATGTCCCACCCTTTACAATACACATAGACATTTAACATCCCAACATGGCACAAATTAGACCAGGGGTTAAAAGTTAGTAAAAGTCTCTTGGGCCTGGCTGTACTCATGGCTTTTCTGTCCAAAAACCGGTTCTACACAGTCTTTTGTCCTGGAGACAATTGAGAAGTGATCCACTTATCTCCCAAGGACAGAGGCAAGACTCCATTAGCCACATGGTAGCAAAAGACAGCAAAATACATGAACCCACATAACTATGCAGCCATTGCACAAAACCGGTGCATTCGACATGGGACCGTAATCACATGGTAAGAGGCTAGCAAGTAGTCCTCTCCAAGCACTCGTGGCAACCTCCAAAGAGGGGAGTTTGTCACAGACATGTAACATCCGCAGCCTATAGGCCTCAAGAGTATAGAGGCAGCTTCATGTTTACTGGAGATCAAGCCAAGGAATGGCCATGGGAGGATCATTGGCTCCACCGGTACAATACCATCTCAGATAATAAAATGACCGGAGCCACTGTCCGAATACTGACCTGTCAAAACCAGGGGACATCAGGTATAAACGACCATAAAAGAAGCCGATACGTAGGTCTACATAGACTAGAGGGCTTCCTCGATGATGGGGTTTCTAGCCACTGCAACATTTCATTGGAGGAAGGAGAGGCTGGAACATCTTCATCCCTTGCTTGAGTGACCATACAGGAGCCCCAGCAGCAGCCAGAGTCTGGGAAGATGAGGATCTTGCTTCTTGTCCATCAGGTGGTTTGAATCTTCCCTGCAAAGGATACGACTATGATTCTGTCCATTGTGTACGTCCTCCACCAAGGGCCTTTTTGACTCATTGGTGATGACTAGGCCTGGGATTCAGCCAGTTCCCTCAGGTTCTCAAGATCCGGTTGTTAAAATTACAGCAGCAGCTGGAGATGAGCTCTTCCATTCCATAGTTTAGGGTTTTTTAAAAGTTGGGTGGTATGTGAGTGTAGTGTATATATGGTGTATTTATGTGTATGTGTGTGTAGTGTATATATGGTGTATTTATGTGTATGTGTGTGTAGTGTATATATGGTGTATTTATGTGTATGTGTGTTGCATATATATGGTGTATGTATATCCAAACAAATATGTCCGCCGTTGAGTAGGGAACCTGTTGTTGAAAATTTGAATCCCACCCCTGGTGTGATACTTGGAATTTGCTCATTTTTACGTGGCACATTTTTTAAATAGGAAGGGTTCACATACTTTCACGGATGCTGTACAGTAATTACATAAGGGTAACATTCTCTGTAACTATCCATCCTCTCTCTTTTCAAAAGTGTGTTCCATGGTAAACTGTCGCTGACTATGGTCTGGCTGGGTTCCCAGATGCGGATCCTGCACAGCAGCTGCACCTCACATCTCAGGGAAGGCACGCGAGTGAGGTCAGACCCAGTCCTAGTGGTCCGCACCGCCCTCCCCAGCATCAAGACATCACCACATCTCAGCCTCGTAATCCCCGTTCATGTCAACATGAGAATCTGCCAGAGCACCAGCGAGATAAAAGCCGCCATGAACCTGGGTCAGAGAGCAAGAGCCCCCAACGTCTCCGCAGCTGCCAGGATTTGCCAGACCATTTGGAGCCATCACCCCGTATTAACCCTTTCTTTGTATTCTGTCTAAGTCCAACAAAATCATTTTATAGTGAAATATTTTGCAACTGCTTAATATACTTAATGGTTCAGTTGCTCACCATTTCAAGATCTCTGTTTGCTGTCAGTGAGTAGAAACCTTTGGGGTCATTTATCAAACTGGTGTAAAGTAGAACTGGCTTAGTTGCCCATAGCAACCAATCAGATTCCACCTTTCATTTTCTAAAGAAGCTGTCAAAAATGAAAGGTGGGATCTGATTGGTTGCCATGGACAACTAAGCCAGTTCTACTTTACACCAGTTTGATAAATTACCCCCAATAGTTTATATCCAGAGGCTGAAATCTTGCTCTCGTCATGAACAGCTGACACTGGTATGAAGCTTGGAGACCCGTGAAGGACACTAATTGTGTGCTCGTTAAGAGGTACAAAGTTATATCTTTGCCTCTGCAAAGAAGTATAACCACTAGAATTGAGCGAATGAAAGTTGACGAAGTGGAATTCGATCCGAATTTTGGGAACAATTTGATTCTTCCCGAAGTCGAATTTCCTCACGCTTTGTCATAACGAATTGTATTTTTTCTAAAACAGCTGCTGCACATGTTATAAAGTGAAAGAAGCCTGGGAACGAGGGGTCAACCATAATGCAGATAGCCAGTCAGCAGATAGCCATCCCCTGTGATGTCACAGCCCTATAAAAAGTCTCTTCCTGCCCGGCCTCCGCCATTTTACAGTGCAGGCAGAGACGTTACAGGCACTAGGGACAGTGATTAGAAAAGCCTTTATTCACCCAAAATTACTGTTGAGCAGTTCAGGATCAGCTAAGAGATAGGGTAGGGATATAATAGGGAGGCTTTATCCACACTATAGGGAGAGAGCAGGGACATCTTAGAGATAGTGTAGGGCTATAATAGGGAGCTGTGTCCACACTATACGGAGAGAGCAGGGACGGCTTAGAGATAGTGTAGGGATATAATAGGGAGCTGTGTCCACACTATACAGAGAGAGCAGGGACGGCTTAGAGATAGTGTAGGGATATAATAGGGAGCTGTGTCCACACTATAGGGAGAGAGCAGGGACAGCTTAGAGATAGTGTAGGGATATAATAGGGAGCTGTGTCCACACTATACGGAGAGAGCAGGGGCAGCTTAGAGATAGTGTAGGGTTATAATAGGGAGGCATTATCCACACTATAGGGAGAGAGCAGGGGCAGCTTAGAGATAGTGTAGGGATATAATAGGTTGCTATATCCACACTATAGGGAGAGAGCAGGGACAGCTTAGAGATAATGTAGGGATATAATAGGGAGGCTTTATCCACACTATAGGGAGAGAGCAGGGATAGCTTAGTGATAGTGTAGGGATATAATAGGGAGGCATTATCCACACTATGGGAAGAGTGCAGGGACAGCTTAGAGATAGTGTAGGGATATAATAAAGAGCTGTGTCCACACTATAGGGAGAGAGCAGGGACAGCTTAGAGATAGTGTAGGAATATAATAGGGAGGCATTATCCACACTATAGGGAGAGAGCAGGGACAGCTTAGAGATAGTGTAGGAATATAATAGGGAGGCATTATCCACACTGAAGGGTGAGAGCATGGACAGCTTAGAGATAGTGTAGGGATATAATAAAGAGCTGTGTCCACACTATAGGGAGAGAGCAGGGACAGCTTAGAGATAGTGTAGGAATATAATAGGGAGGCATTATCCACACTGAAGGGAGAGAGCAGGGACAGCTTAGAGATAGTGTAGGGATATATTAGAGAGCTGTTTCCACACTATAGGGAGAGAGCAGGGACAGCTTAGAGATAATGTAGGGATATAATAGGGAGGCTTTATCCACACTATAGGGAGAGAGCAGGGATAGCTTAGTGATAGTGTAGGGATATAATAGGGAGGCATCATCTAAACTATAGGGAGAGAGCAGGGACAGCTTAGAGATAGTGTAGGGATATAATAGGGAGGCTTTACCCACACTATAGGGAGTAGTGATGTCCCGAACTATTCGCCGGCGAACATAGCTTGTTCGCGTTCGCCGTGGCTGGCGAACATATGCAATGTTCGGTCCGCCCCCTATACATCATCATTGAGTAAACTTTGACACTGTACCTCACAGTCAGCAGACACATTCCAGCCAATCAGCAGCAGACCCTCCCTCCCAGACCCTCCCACCTCCTGGACAGCATCCATTTTAGATTCATTCGGAAGCTGCATTCTCAGTGAGAGGAGGGACAGTGCGGCTGCTGCTGCTGATCTAATAGGGAAAGCGTTAGCTAGGGCAGTGTTCTGTGTCCACAGACTCATCTGCTGTGAGGACAGCGTCCAGACAGCACCCCAAAAAGCCCTTTTCAGGGCTGGTACATCAGTCTGCTTTTTTATTTATTTATTTATATGTAACAATACCTATTTATATGCAACAATACCTAATTTTTCCGGCATGTACATGCCTAATTTTTCTGGCCTCTGGTGCTGCACTGTGGCTGCAAAAAAAATAAAAAAGGCACATACAAGTGTCAATTCCCCTTCGTGATCTTTACCTTGTGGTGAAGGGGCTTGCGTATCATAATGAAGTGATCATCACCTCTATGAGTGTGTTGGCAATGTTGCCAGACCCCAGATAAGGCCGTTCATTATGATCAGACTAAAAGCGATCAGCTGGATAATTTTTCATAGAAAAAAACATTAATTATTATTATTTTTTTAAAGTTGTATGTGTTTAATACATAAAATAAAAAAAATCATAATAAAGTCTCTTAATAGTTTATTAGAAATAATGCAGACAATTTAAAAAATCCCCATCAATTCCAATACAAATCAAATACAGAGCTCAGAACTAAATTATTCCAGGATGTCGTAATGGTTCGTTAATTCGACAATGGTTAATCAATTCGACACACGTCCCCGGATAGGAGACGTAACAGGGATTAAACTGATAGGAATAGTACTAGTTAAGACACCACTCATATAGGGTGTCACAGCACATTGCTCCGTGCACGCGCAGTGCCCCAACTTGGGAGTAAGAGGAGCGACCAAGCTGCTTTTTCCATCTCCCGGTTCCTAAAATCAATTCAGTTTGGTGTATCAGAGTTTGGTCTGTCACTGTGAAGGCAGTCGAAGGTACCCGGCCTAAATGTTTTTTTCACAAAAGGCAATCCCTGATATGGGACGTAATAGGGATTAAACTGATGAGAATAGTACTACAGAAAATACCACTCATATCGGGTGTGACAGTAAATTGCACGGCGCAGACGCAGTGACCGTGGATTCAAACAAAGGGGAGGGAGACAGCGTTTTTTTTAACCTTCTCCCCGTTCGAAAAATCAATTCAATAAATGGACCCCAGATTGGGGACGTAACAGGGATTAAACTGATGAGAAGAGAGAACTATAGAAAATAGCATTCATATCGGGTGGGACAGTAAATTGCACGGCGCAGACGCAGTGACCATGGATTCAAACAAAGGGGAGGGAGCCAGCGTTTTTTTAACCATCTCCCCGTTCGAAAAATCAATTCAATTCACCTTTCAGGGACCCTTGGTGTTGTACGTGGCTGGTGGAGGAAGAAACCTTCAATGACATCACCGGGACATGGCTAGCTCGGCATCCAACCTTGTGCAAATGGGGAGTTTGCGGTTGGGCAAATGGACTGTTTGCGGTGCATTAAAAGGGGAGTTTGGTCTGTCAATGTCTGTGAAGCGGGCGTAACCCTTACACTACCTGATCGATACAACATCATACCTGATCGTATACACACACTGGATGATTTAAACCACGTTGTTCAAAAAAAAATTGGATTGTTAGGTGATTTATGCCCTTTATGGATTAAAACCCAACTCTGCGTCAACTATGTAATTTTCCATGGGAGTTTTTTCATGGATCCCCCTCCGGCATGCCACAGTCCAGGTGTTAGTCCCTTGAAACAACTTTTCCATCGCTACTGTGACTAGAAAGAGTCCCTGTGGGTTTTAAAATTCGCCTGCCTATTGAAGTCAATGGCGGTTCGCCCGTTCGCAAAAATTTGCACTCGCGGTTCGCGAACAGAAAATTTTATGTTCGCGACATCTCTAATAGGGAGATAGCAGGGATCAATGGAAGAGTGTAAAGCCTGGCTAATAGGAGCTATTCTATTACACCTTGCTGCACTAATTGGGGTTTAAAAGTATTCTAATACTACAGATTTTAGGTTATTTGCATTATTTGATACATGATACATAAGTGTGCCTGCACTTCAGTCACTCTTAGCCTGCAAAAAATGCCCTCCTTGAGCTGCAAAGTTGTTCCCCAACCTGGCCTGATATGCAACGTTTCCACCCGTTGGAATTCCACCCTTCACATGTTGGACCGACTATATGAGTAGAGGAAAGATGTAAAAGATTTCTTGAAGATGCAGGCGGACAGGAGCACTCCCCTGTGTAACTTCAATGTTAGCCGGATACCTGCTGTTTGCTCATGCCAACAGAAGAGGAGCTAGAGTGCAATGAGGAAGACCAGACACCGTGGCAGTATGCAGTGGAGATGGAGGCAGGGAGTCCCTCCAAGTCCCTTGCGCCAATGGCCCAATGCATGCTCGGTTGCTTGCGTAGTGACAGCTGTACCATTCGGCAGAGGGATGACTATTGATTCTCCACCATGTTAGACCCTCGCTACCACTCCAGAATGGGGGCCTTTTTTACACCCGCTAAGAGGGAAGATAAACTCAACTACTATCAAGACATCCTACGAAGTCAGGGGGGAGGGTGCACAGAAGCAGCATTAGCTCCATCAGCAGCAACTTAAAGGGAACCTGTCACCGCGATTTTGGGTATAGAGCTGAGGACATGGGTTGCTAGATGACCGCTAGCACATCTGCAATATCCAGTCCCCATAGCTCTGTGTGCTTTTATTGTGTAAAAAAAACGATTTGATACATATGCAAATTAACCTGAGATGAGTCCTGTCCCTGACTCCTCTCACGGACAGGACTCATCTCAGGTTAATTTGCATATTTATCAAATCAGTTTTTTTATACAATAAAAGCACAGAGAGCTATGGGGACTGGGTATTGCGGATGTGCTAGCGGTCATCTAGCAACCCATGTCCTCAGCTCTATGCACAAAATCCCGGTGACAGGTTCCCTTTAAGTCTGGAGTCCCTAATGAGCACTTTTCCTCACTACCCTACTGTAGAAACCACCCACCAGCAGCAAAAGATGGAGCAGGACCTGAACCAGCAGGTAGTGGCATACTTGAACTGCACCCTGCCCCCCCCCCCCTTCCCCACATCCAAGATCCCCTGGAATATTGGGCACCCACACTTGATTTGTCTACGCAATTTGCAGAGTTTGCCCTGGACAAGCTTTCCTGCCCGGCCAGTAGTTTGGCATCAGAGCGGGTGTATAGTGCAGCGGATCAAATAAAATTTTGGGGGAAAATTTGACGAAGCATCCAAATCGAATTTTTTAAAACTCATCTCTAATGACCACCAAGCATACCGCTTCTGTCAAGGTGTAAAAGCACCTAGCTTAATACCTGTGCAAGGAAGTGTAACCACTAAACATAGTGCCTCTGTAGTTATAGTCTTGTACATAGGGGCAGTATTATAGTAGTTATAGTCTTGTACATAGGAGGCAGTATTATAGTAGTTATATTCTTGTACATAGGAGGCAGTATTATAGTAGTTATATTCTTGTACACCGGAGGCAGTATTATAGTAGTTATATTCTTGTACATAGGAGCAGTATTATAGTAGTTATATTCTTGTACATAGGATGCAGTATTATAGTAGTTATATTCTTGTACATAGGAGCAGTATTATAGTAGTTATATTCTTGTACATAGGTGCAGTATTATAGTAGTTATATTCCTGTACATAGGGGCAGTATTATAGTAGTTATATTCTTGTACATAGGAGCAGTATTATAGTAGCTATATTCTTGTACATAGAAGGCAGTATTAGAGTAGTTATATTCTTGTACATAGGAGCAGTATTATAGTAGTTATATTCCTGTACATAGGAGGCAGTATTATAGTAGTTATATTCTTGTACATAGGAGCAGTATTATAGTAGTTATATTCTTGTACATAGGAGCAGTATTATAGTAGTTATATTCTTGTACATAGGAGCAGTATTATAGTAGTTATATTCCTGTACATAGGAGCAGTATTATAGTAGTTATAGTCTTGTACACAGGAGCAGTATTATAGTAGTTATATTCTTGTACATAGGAGGCAGTATTATAGTAGTTATATTCTTGTACATAGGAGCAGTATTATAGTAGTTATATTCTTGCACATAGGAGCAGTATTATAGTAGTTATATTCTTGTATATAGGAGGCAGTATTATAGTAGTTATATTCCTGTACATAGGAGGCAGTATTATAGTAGTTATATTCTTGTACATAGGAGGTAGTATTATAGTAGTTATATTCTTGTACATAGGAGCAGTATTATAGTAGTTATATTCTTGTACATAGGAACAGTATTATAGTAGATATATTCTTGTACATAGGAGGCAGTATTGTAGTAGTTATATTATTGTACATAGGAGGCAGTATTACAGTAGTTATATTCCTGTACATAGGAGCAGTATTATAGCAGTTATAGTCTTGTACATAGGAGGCAGTATTATAGTAGTTATATTCCTGTACATAGGAGCAGTATTATAGTAGTTATATTCCTGTACATAGGAGCAGTATTATAGCAGTTATATTCCTGTACATAGGAGGCAGTATTATAGTAGTTATATTCTTGTACATAGGAGCAGTATTATAGTAGTTATATTATTGTACATAGGGGCAGTATTATAGTAGTTATATTATTGTACATAGGAGCAGTATTATAGTAGTTATATTCTTGTACATAGGAGGCGGTATTATAGTAGTTATATTATTGTACATAGGAGCAGTATTATAGTAGTTATATTCTTGTACATAGGAGTAGTATTATAGTAGTTATATTCTTGTACATAGGAGCAGTATTATAGTAGTTATATTCTTGTACATAGGAGGCGGTATAATAGTATTTATATTATACATCATAGGGTCAATGTGGAAATGATCTAGTAAAACATTCTGTAAATATCAGTAAGTCCTGGCATCTAATAGTTTTTACATTGCAGCTGTTAATTCTGAAGAATCTCCTCATCTTTTCCTCTGAAGACTCTTGTGTTGTGGAGTCCTCTACACAGTCATTTCCAGGAATTGCCGTTTCTGGCGCACATGTGTTCAGTGAGGTAAATATCACCGGTTTCTCTGTTCCTTTCACTGTATTCTGGAGAAGACGCTTGCAGTAATTTACAGAAATAAACACAATAGGAGCAGATGGGGGATTGTTGAGGGTATGGTTTAATGCCGCGCACGGCTCGAGGACCATGTGGAAGCTGCGAAGGGAAGCAAATGTCATTATTAACTGCTGCTTATCTCTCTGGTTCTGGTTCTGGTTCTGTTCTTGGTTCTAGTCACCTCCACATCTTATCCCAGCAGACGTTAATCTGAGACTATTTTAGGATCCAAGACCTGGGTCCTAAAATCAGCAAGGTTTAATATTAAATACTTGGATACTTGTAGGGTTGCACAGACATTTCCTAAAGGGGTTGACCTATCAGCCCAATTGTACCGGAAATGGCCTGTGCTCATTTCTAAACGTCAGCCCATGGTGAGTGTCTTATTTTGTTGGCTGGAGGGGACTCAAAGGCTTCCTCATCCTGAAAGAAGAGACTATTGGCACAAGTAATGGGGTGGGGGGTTCAGGTATGGATTTAGCTTTAGTACCCAGTCTCTGTGGATGACCTTGGTCACGTGAAGCCATCTAGAACAGGAGGATACTAGAGAGGGGTCAGACTCCCCATGGCACCTTCAGTAGGGCATATGGAGAGCGGTTGTATACATTACAGTGTATTTCTAATGGAAAGTAGAGAAATCTGCAGCGCTGGGACCCTGATGAATATCCAGATGCCCCGGGGGCTTCATACAGAGCGCTGGCGTCACTGACGGTAAGAACCGCGCGGGGCCTGTGACGCGGTGTGATTACTTATGCATCACATACAGAATCACTTTACTTATTAGTCTTAGACATCCCCGACAGACGCAGAAAGTCTAATATTGTGGTTTGGGACTTAAATCTGTGCCAAAACGTGCAAGATGATGGGTGAGGCCGGCGCAGGGAAACCAACGAGACCCCAAAACTCGGATCCATTGATTCATACAAGATGGTCCTGTGGTTAGGGGGGAATTCACTAAAAGTCTCAGATAACATGTAGAATAATCCAGGAGCGAGATCATCCACCAATCAGAGCTCAGCAAATCACCGCACAGGCGCTGAGGTCATCGGGCAACGCAATGAATCAGGAACATGACCGCACGCTCCGCTGTAATTACACGCTCAGCATGTGTCAGACACGCAAGAGAAACACACAGGGAGTGTATCACAAGACCATCATCGCTGACACATAGTAACGACACACCAGAACTATACACAAGACCCCTGAGACATAGTAACAGAACAGCAGAACTATACACAAGACCCCTGATACATAGTAACAGAACAGCAGTACTATACACAAGACCCCTGATACATAGTAACAGAACACCAGAACTATACACAGACCCCTGATACATAGTAACAGAACAGCAGAACTATACACAAGACCCATCATCGCTGACACATAGTAACGACACACCAGAACTATACACAAGACCCCTGAGACATAGTAACAACAGCAGAACTATACACAAGACCCCTGATACATAGTAACAACACACCAGAACTATACACAAGACCCCTGATACATAGTAACAACACACCAGAACTATACACAAGACCCCTGATACATAGTAACAGAACACCAGAACTATACACAAGACCCCTGAGACATAGTAACAGAACACCAGAACTATACACAAGACCCCTGATACATAGTAACAGAACAGCAGAACTATACACAAGACCCATCATCGCTGACACATAGTAACGACACACCAGAACTATACACAAGACCCCTGAGACATAGTAACAGAACACCAGAACTATACACAAGACCCCTGATACATAGTAACAACAGCAGAACTATACACAAGACCCCTGATACATAGTAACAGAACAGCAGAACTATACACAAGACCCCTGATACATAGTAACAACACACCAGAACTATACACAAGACCCCTGATACATAGTAACAGAACAGCAGAACTATACACAAGACCCCTGATACACAGTAACAGAACAGCAGTACTATACACAAGACCCCTGATACATAGTAACAACAGCAGAACTATACACAAGACCCCTGATACATAGTAACGACACACCAGAACTATACACAAGACCCCTGATACATAGTAACAGAACCGCAGAACTATACACAAGACCCCTGATACATAACAGCAGAACTATACACAAGACCCCTGATACATAGTAACAGAACAGCAGTACTATACACAAGACCCCTGATACATAGTAACAGAACCGCAGTACTATACACAAGACCCCTGATACATAACAGCAGTACTATACACAAGACCCCTGATACATAGTAACAGAACAGCAGAACTATACACAAGACCCCTGATACATAGTAACAGAACAGCAGAACTATACACAAGACCCCTGATACATAGTAACAGAACAGCAGAACTATACACAAGACCCCTGATACATAGTAACAGAACAGCAGAACTATACACAAGACCCCTGATACATAGTAACATAACAGCAGAACTATACACAAGACCCCTGATACATAGTAACAGAACAGCAGAACTATACACAAGACCCCTGATACATAGTAACAGAACAGCAGTACTATACACAAGACCCCTGATACATAGTAACAGAACAGCAGTACTATACACAAGACCCCTGATACATAGTAACAGAACCGCAGTACTATACACAAGACCCCTGATACATAGTAACAACAGCAGAACTATACACAAGACCCCTGATACATAGTAACAGAATACCAGAACTATACACAAGACCCCTGATACATAGTAACGACACACCAGAACTATACACAAGACCCCTGATACATAGTAACAGAACAGCAGTACTATACACAAGACCCCTGATACATAGTAACAGAACAGCAGAACTATACACAAGACCCCTGATACATAGTAACAGAACAGCAGTACTATACACAAGACCCCTGAGACATAGTAACAGAACACCAGAACTATACACAGACCCCTGATACATAGTAACAGAACTATACACAAGACCCCTGATACATAGTAACAACAGCAGAACTATACACAAGACCCCTGATACATAGTAACAGAACAGCAGAACTATACACAAGACCCCTGATACATAGTAACGACACACCAGAACTATACACAAGACCCCTGATACATAGTAACAGAACCGCAGAACTATACACAAGACCCCTCATCCCTGATACACAGTAACAGCACATAGAACCCAAGTTCCTTCAAGTCGCAGACAACAACACAAGGTGTCAGGGGTTATAAATGTTCATAAAAACCACATCAAGAGAGAGATCCAGGTAGAGAACGGCAGCGCTCAATGTCAGACGGCAGCTGTAAAGACAGATAACATGTCCGAGTGTATAGACAGAGATGTGTAATATTGCTCCTCTATAAAGCCTTTCTATCAGCAGCAGGACTCCGCAAACCGAATATGGGGACTCAGTATATTCACTGGATAAAATGAGAATCAGGTACAAAGCAAATATATTTGGCCCAAAATCATTTGTGCCCATTCACCACGGCAAGGTGACCTCTCTCTGGGTGGGAACTCACTCTGTGATACCTCTCTCTCAATGATACGTCTCTCTCTCTCTCTCTCAATGATACGTCTCTCTCTCTCTCTCTCTCTCTCAATGATAAGTCTCTCTCTCTCAATGATACGTCTCGCTCTCTCTCTCTCTGTGCCAATGGGACTCAGATTAATTCAGGGAAAGCGGGTTCCCAAGTATAAATCCCTTGTCAGGCCTAACGGGCAGAATCCCAGTAGAAGGCCCGGCCCACGAGGAACAGCATGTGAGAAAAGGAGGGCAAACCATGGACAGCAGTATGTGAAAAAGGGGGGCATGGGAAAGGCCTGTAAGAAAGAGTCAAGGGGAGCGAGCAGTCAATGTGCAGGACAGGGTCGGCGGGAGCAGTCTATGTCAGTAAGATAGAGCATGGAGAGCTGTCTCTGTGAGGAAAAGGGGGCATGGAGGAGCAGTCTGTGTGAGACGGAGGGGGACATGGAGGAGCAGTCTGTGTGAGACGGAGGGGGACATGGAGGAGCAGTCTGTGTGAGACGGAGGAGGACATGGAGGAGCAGTCTGTGTGAGACAGAGGGGGACATGGAGGAGCAGTCTGTGTGAGACGGAGGAGGACATGGAGGAGCAGTCTGTGTGAGACGAAGGAGGACATGGAGGAGCAGTCTGTGTGAGACGGAGGGGGACATGGAGGAGCAGTCTGTGTGAGACGGAGGGGGACATGGAGGAGCAGTCTGTGTGAGACGGAGGGGGACATGGAGGAGCAGTCTGTGTGAGACGGAGGGGGACATGGAGGAGCAGCCTGTGTGAGACGGAGGGGGACATGGAGGAGCAGCCTGTGTGAGACGGAGGGGGACATGGAGGAGCAGTCTGTGTGAGACAGAGGGGGACATGGAGGAGCTGTCTCTGTGAGGAAAAGGGGGCATGGAGGAGCAGTCTGTGTGAGACGGAGGGGGACATGGAGGAGCAGACTGTGTGAGACGGAGGGGGACATGGAGGAGCAGCCTGTGTGAGACGGAGGGGGACATGGAGGAGCAGTCTGTGTGAGACGGAGGGGGACATGGAGGAGCAGCCTGTGTGAGACGGAGGGGGACATGGAGGAGCAGCCTGTGTGAGACGGAGGGGGACATGGAGGAGCAGCCTGTGTGAGACGGAGGGGGACATGGAGGAGCAGTCTGTGTGAGACAGAGGGGGACATGGAGGAGCAGTCTGTGTGAGACGGAGGGGGACATGGAGGAGCAGTCTGTGTGAGACGGAGGGGGACATGGAGGAGCAGTCTGTGTGAGACGGAGGGGGACATGGAGGAGCAGTCTGTGTGAGACGGAGGGGGACATGGAGGAGCAGTCTGTGTGAGACGGAGGGGGACATGGAGGAGCAGTCTGTGTGAGACGGAGGGGGACATGGAGGAGCAGTCTGTGTGAGACGGAGGGGGACATGGAGGAGCAGTCTGTGTGAGACGGAGGGGGGACATGGAGGAGCAGTCTGTGTGAGACGGAGGGGGACATGGAGTAGCAGTCTATGTGAGACGGAGGAGGACATGGAGGAGCAGTCTGTGTGAGACGGAGGGGGACATGGAGGAGCAGTCTGTGTGAGACGGAGGGGGACATGGAGGAGCAGTCTGTGTGAGACGGAGGGGGACAGGGAGGAGCAGTCTGTGTGAGACGGAGGGGGACATGGAGGAGCAGTCTGTGTGAGACGGAGGAGGACATGGAGGAGCAGTCTGTGTGAGATGGAGGGGGACATGGAGGAGCAGTCTGTGTGAGACGGAGGGGGACATGGAGGAGCAGTCTGTGTGAGACGAAGGAGGACATGGAGGAGCAGTCTGTGTGAGACGGAGGAGGACATGGAGGAGCAGTCTGTGTGAGACGAAGGAGGACATGGAGGAGCAGTCTGTGTGAGATGGAGGGGGACATGGAGGAGCAGTCTGTGTGAGACGGAGGGGGACATGGAGGAGCAGTCTGTGTGAGACGAAGGAGGACATGGAGGAGCAGTCTGTGTGAGACGGAGGAGGACATGGAGGAGCAGTCTGTGTGAGACGGAGGGGGACATGGAGGAGCAGTCTGTGTGAGACGGAGGGGGACATGGAGGAGCAGTCTGTGTGAGACGGAGGGGGACATGGAGGAGCAGTCTGTGTGAGACGGAGGGGGACATGGAGGAGCAGTCTGTGTGAGACGAAGGAGGACATGGCGGAGCAGTCTGTGTGAGACGGAGGAGGACATGGAGGAGCAGTCTGTGTGAGACGGAGGGGGACATGGAGGAGCAGTCTGTGTGAGACGGAGGGGGACATGGAGGAGCAGTCTGTGTGAGACAGAGGGGGACATGGAGGAGCAGTCTGTGTGAGACAGAGGGGGACATGGAGGAGCAGTCTGTGTGAGACGGAGGAGGACATGGAGGAGCAGTCTATGTGAGACGGAGGGGGACATGGAGGAGCAGTCTGTGTGAGACGAAGGAGGACATGGAGGAGCAGTCTGTGTGAGACGGAGGAGGACATGGAGGAGCAGTCTGTGTGAGACGAAGGAGGACATGGAGGAGCAGTCTGTGTGAGACGGAGGGGGACATGGAGAAGCAGTCTGTGTGAGACGGAGGGGGACATGGAGGAGCAGTCTGTGTGAGACGGAGGGGGACATGGAGTAGCAGTCTATGTGAGACGGAGGAGGACATGGAGGAGCAGTCTGTGTGAGACGGAGGGGGACATGGAGGAGCAGTCTGTGTGAGACGGAGGGGGACATGGAGGAGCAGTCTGTGTGAGACGGAGGGGGACATGGAGGAGCAGTCTGTGTGAGACGGAGGGGGACATGGAGGAGCAGTCTGTGTGAGACGGAGGGGGACATGGAGGAGCAGTCTGTGTGAGACGGAGGGGGACATGGAGGAGCAGTCTGTGTGAGACGGAGGGGGACATGGAGGAGCAGTCTGTGTGAGACGAAGGAGGACATGGAGGAGCAGTCTGTGTGAGACGGAGGAGGACATGGAGGAGCAGTCTGTGTGAGACGAAGGAGGACATGGAGGAGCAGTCTGTGTGAGACGGAGGGGGACATGGAGGAGCAGTCTGTGTGAGACGGAGGGGGACATGGAGGAGCAGTCTGTGTGAGACGAAGGAGGACATGGAGGAGCAGTCTGTGTGAGACGGAGGAGGACATGGAGGAGCAGTCTGTGTGAGACGGAGGGGGACATGGAGGAGCAGTCTGTGTGAGACGGAGGGGGACATGGAGGAGCAGTCTGTGTGAGACGGAGGGGGACATGGAGGAGCAGTCTGTGTGAGACGGAGGGGGACATGGAGGAGCAGTCTGTGTGAGACGAAGGAGGACATGGCGGAGCAGTCTGTGTGAGACGGAGGAGGACATGGAGGAGCAGTCTGTGTGAGACGGAGGGGGACATGGAGGAGCAGTCTGTGTGAGACGGAGGGGGACATGGAGGAGCAGTCTGTGTGAGACAGAGGGGGACATGGAGGAGCAGTCTGTGTGAGACAGAGGGGGACATGGAGGAGCAGTCTGTGTGAGACGGAGGAGGACATGGAGGAGCAGTCTATGTGAGACGGAGGGGGACATGGAGGAGCAGTCTGTGTGAGACGAAGGAGGACATGGAGGAGCAGTCTGTGTGAGACGGAGGAGGACATGGAGGAGCAGTCTGTGTGAGACGAAGGAGGACATGGAGGAGCAGTCTGTGTGAGACGGAGGGGGACATGGAGAAGCAGTCTGTGTGAGACGGAGGGGGACATGGAGGAGCAGTCTGTGTGAGACGGAGGGGGACATGGAGGAGCAGTCTGTGTGAGACAGAGGGGGACATGGAGGAGCAGTCTGTGTGAGACGGAGGAGGACATGGAGGAGCAGCCTGTGTGAGACGGAGGAGGATATGGAGGAGCAGTCTGTGTGAGACGGAGGGGGACATGGAGGAGCAGTCTATGTGAGACGAAGGAGGATATGGAGGAGCAGTCTGTGTGAGACGGAGGGGGACATGGAGGAGCAGTCTGTGTGAGACGGAGGGGGACATGGAGGAGCAGTCTGTGTGAGACAGAGGGGGACATGGAGGAGCAGTCTGTGTGAGACGGAGGAGGACATGGAGGAGCAGTCTGTGTGAGACGGAGGAGGATATGGAGGAGCAGTCTGTGTGAGACGAAGGAGGATATGGAGGAGCAGTCTGTGTGAGACGGAGGGGGACATGGAGGAGCAGTCTGTGTGAGACGGAGGGGGACATGGAGGAGCAGTCTGTGTGAGACGGAGGAGGACATGGAGGAGCAGTCTGTGTGAGACGGAGGGGGACATGGAGGAGCAGTCTGTGTGAGACGGAGGGGGACATGGAGGAGCAGTCTGTGTGAGACGGAGGAGGACATGGAGGAGCAGTCTGTGTGAGACGGAGGGCTCATGGAGGAGCAGTCTATGTGAGACGGAGGGGGACATGGAGGAGCAGTCTGTGTGAGACAGAGGGACATGGAGGAGCAGTCTGTGTGAGACAGAGGGGGACATGGAGGAGCAGTCTGTGTGAGACGGAGGGGGACATGGAGGAGCAGTCTGTGTGAGACGGAGGGGGACATGGAGGAGCAGTCTGTGTGAGACGGAGGGGGACATGGAGGAGCAGTCTGTGTGAGACGGAGGAGGACATGGAGGAGCAGTCTGTGTGAGACGGAGGGCTCATGGAGGAGCAGTCTATGTGAGACGGAGGGGGACATGGAGGAGCAGTCTGTGTGAGACAGAGGGACATGGAGGAGCAGTCTGTGTGAGACAGAGGGGGACATGGAGGAGCAGTCTGTGTGAGACAGAGGGACATGGAGGAGCAGTCTGTGTGAGACAGAGGGGGACATGGAGGAGCAGTCTGTGTGAGACGGAGGGGGACATGGAGGAGCAGTCTTTATTGTCAGTGATGTGTGGGGGCACATGGGGAGCTGTGAGATGCTTGTTTGTGGTGTGAGAGCAATGATGGTTCTGACATTTTTAGGGGGTCTGGGAGGGGTGTGACCAAGCACAGCTAAATGCCCCATATAGTGCCCATACTGCCACATTCACAGTAGTGCCCATAGTGTCACATTCACAGTAGTGCCCATAGTGTCACATTGACAGTAGTGCCCATAGTGTCACGTTCACAGTAGTGCCCATAGTGTCACGTTCACAGTAGTGCCCATAGTGTCACGTTCACAGTAGTGCCCATAGTGTCACGTTCACAGTAGTGCCCATAGTGCCACGTTCACAGTAGTGCCCATAGTGTCACATTCACAGTAGTGCCCATAGTGTCACGTTCACAGTAGTGCCCATAGTGCCACGTTCACAGTAGTGCCCATAGTGTCACGTTCACAGTAGTGCCCATAGTGTCACATTCACAGTAGTGCCCATAGTGTCACATTCACAGTAGTGCCCATAGTGTCACATTCACAGTAGTGCCCATAATGCCACATTCATAGTAGTACCCATAGTGTCACATTCACAGTAGTGCCCATACTGCCACATTCACAGTAGTGTCCATAGTGTCACATTCACAGTAGTGCCCATAGTGCCACGTTCACAGTAGTGCCCATAGTGTCACATTGACAGTAGTGCCCATAGTGTCACGTTCACAGTAGTGCCCATACTGCCACATTCACAGTAGTGCCCATACTGCCACATTCACAGTAGTGCCCATAGTGTCACGTTCACAGTAGTGCCCATAGTGTCACGTTCATAGTAGTGCCCATAGTGCCACATTCACAGTAGTGCCCATACTGCCACATTCATAGTAGTGCCCATAGTGCCACATTCACAGTAGTGCCCATAGTGCCACATTCACAGTAGTGCCCATAGTGCCACATTCACAGTAGTGCCCATAGTGTCACATTCACAGTAGTGCCCATAGTGTCACATTCACAGTAGTGCCCATAGTGTCACATTCACAGTAGTGCCCATACTGCCACATTCATAGTAGTGCCCATAGTGCCACATTCACAGTAGTGCCCATAGTGCCACATTCACAGTAGTGCCCATAGTGTCACGTTCACAGTAGTGCCCATAGTGCCACATTCACAGTAGTGCCCATAGTGCCACATTCACAGTAGTGCCCATAGTGCCACATTCACAGTAGTGCCCATAGTGCCACATTCACAGTAGTGCCCATAGTGCCACATTCACAGTAGTGCCCATAGTGCCACATTCACAGTAGTGCCCATAGTGTCACATTCACAGTAGTGCCCATAGTGCCACGTTCACAGTAGTGCCCATAGTGTCACGTTCACAGTAGTGCCCATAGTGTCACATTCACAGTAGTGCCCATAGTGTCACATTCACAGTAGTGCCCATACTGCCACATTCACAGTAGTGCCCATACTGCCACATTCACAGTAGTGCCCATACTGCCACATTCACAGTAGTGCCCATACTGCCACATTCATAGTAGTGCCCATAGTGCCACATTCACAGTAGTGCCCATACTGCCACATTCATAGTAGTGCCCATAGTGCCACATTCACAGTAGTGCCCATAGTGCCACATTCACAGTAGTGCCCATAGTGCCACATCCACAGTAGTGCCCATAGTGCCACATCCACAGTAGTGCCCATAGTGCCACATTCACAGTAGTGCCCATAATGCCACATTCACAGTAGTGCCCATAGTGCCACAGTCACAGTAGTGCCCATAGTGCCACATTCACAGTAGTGCCGCAGACGCTTTCCCCGAGTGCCTTCTCTGTATCAGGCGTGTTACCTCACCGCGGACACATTTCGCAGTCCGGAGCCGCCGCGGTCGCTGCTGTCACCTCCGTTACATGATGACAGTTATTATATAATCCGTATAATGGACAGAAGATAAGAGAGCAGACGACGAGACGTCAGAGTAATGTGTCCACCGCCTCGTAACGCATGTAGTCATTACAGCGTGGCGCACTCATTAATACCGCGGAGACTTCTGCACAGAGAAGCCATTGTAGACCCGAACGTAAATACCATATTCACCAGTATTACTGATGCAGCGCAGGGTCCAGGACAACTACCCCCATCATCCTGTGAGAGACAACCATGCCACTGTCACCAGACACTCCTTCACCTGCAGCCCCAACCCTCTAATGAAAGCTGCGCAGTAATCCGGGGTGTCTCAGGTGGAGCGGACGATGAGTGAAGTCACATTATTATTATAAACACTTCTATAGAGCTGACAAGTGCCGCAGCGCTGTACATTATAACCTCCCGCTGTCCCCAGGAGCTCGCAATCTGTATGTCTATGGAGTGTGGGAGGAAACCGGAGAACCCGGAGGAAAACCCACGCGGAGAGAACATACAAACTCCATGCTGCAAGGCACCAGAGCTTACCACTGAGCATTACTAGTGATACTTTTAAAAGGGGCGGAGCTGTGACAACCTCTCAGACAGGATATACAGGCAGGTTGTCAGCAGTAATAGATGTTCCTGTAGTATAAGGTGTGTGATCTCATGTCTGATCACATGTCATTATATCAGTGATGTCATCAGCAGGGGGCGGGGCTGTGACTACCTCTCAGACAGGATGTACAGGCAGGTTGTCAGCAGTAATAGATGCTCCTGTAGTATAAGGTGTGTGATCTTATGTCTGATCACATGTCATTATATCAGTGATGTCATCAGCAGGGGGCGGGGCTGTGACTACCTCTCAGACAGGATATACAGGCAGGTTGTCAGCAGGGGGCGGGGCTATGACAACCTCTCTGACATGATATACGGGCAGGTTGTCAGCAGTCATAGACCAGTAGATGTTCCTGTAGTATAAGGTGTGTGGATCTCATGTCTGATCACATGTCATTCTATCAGTGATGTCATCAGCAGGGGGCAGGGCTGTGACTACCTCTCAGACAGGATATACAGGCAGGTTGTCAGCAGTCAGCGAGTAGATGTTACCGTAGTATAAGGGGTGTGGATCTCATGTCTGATCATGATGGTAGTAGTAATGGAAGTGCTATTAGTGATTAGATTGCGATAGTACTAGTAGGTGAAGTAGCTGTTTTGATTGTAGTGATAGCAGTGGTAGAAGTAGTAATAAAGGTAGCAATAGCAGGAGAACTAGCTGTAAAATAAACAGTAGAGGTAGAAGTAGTAGTACAACTGTTATTAGCAGTAAGTACTAGTGGTAGTAGCAGTATTAAAGGGGTTTCTGGGTTCAGAGCTGAACCCGAACATCTCCCTTTCTTCACCCATTCAGCCCCTCTGACATGAGCATCAGAACTTTTTCTGGAGATGCGGTGACGTCACCAGCACTAATGGGCAGGCTTTACCACTGCCCTAGCCTGTAAAACATCTAGGACAGCACTAAAGCCCGCCCATCAGTGCCAGTGACATCACAGGCAACACTGCTAGGTGGAAGCCTCTGCCTAGCAGTGTGAAAAAATATAAAAAAACAGCCCTTGCCTGCGCAATCCAGCACAAGGCAAAGGAGGGCGATGCTCATATCAGGGCGGCCAGAGGGGGGAAGATGGGGATATGTCCGGGTTCAGCTCTGAACCTGGACAACCCTTTACTAGTACTAGTAGATGTGGTTGTAGGAATGGTATAAATGTATATACTGTATAATAGTAGTGGAGTGGTAGTCGAAAAGGTAGTAGTGGTAATTATAGCTGTAGTGGTGGTAGTAGTTCTATAGTATACGTGGCAGTAGTGGTAGAAATAGCAGTAGAGGCAGAGGTACAAATAGTGGTAGGGGTTGCTGTAGTTGTGGTATACGTGGTAGTAATAATAGTGGTTGTAGTAATAGATATAGAAATAGTAGTAGTGATAATATTGGTTGCAGTAGAAGTAGTAGTAATGGTGGTAGAAGTGGTAACATAGTAACATAGTACATAAGGCCGAAAAAAGCCCTCTGTCCATCCAGTTCGGACTGTCATCCTGCAAGTTGATCCAGAGGAAGAAAAAAAAAACTGAGGTAGAAGCCGATTTTCACCACTTAAGGGGGGAAAAATTCCTTCCCGACTCCAATCAGGCATCAGAATAACTCCCTGGATCAGCGACCCCTCTCTAGTACACAGGTTCCAGAAGGTCTGAAAGACTGTCTGCACATTAGTGATCTGACGGCCTCTTTCATTTTCACTTTGTGTGTTGCTGGTATGTCCGCACCCCCTGTTCAGGTGTGGATCATGTGACCTTTACCTCGCCCTATTAGTCTGACTTTTCCCATCACTCCTTGCTTGGGATAGCTTCATTTGGTCTTGGAAGAGCTGGAGTGTGGTTCGTGTTGAAGTCCTGTTCATCCATCATCCTCTGAAGTTAAGTGTTCTGCTTGTCGTGTTTTGTATTCCCCCCCCCCCCCTGGTTGTTTACTAGGCCTCAGTGAGACGCTAGTTCCTTCACCAGGGTAGGAACGGGTGGTCTCTGCCCTGTCATTATCTTTAGGGCATCTGAGGGCCACCAGGGTTTTCTAGGTTCCTGTGTATGGGCATCTCTACCATCGAGAGGTGCCCATATGGATAGGAGTTAGGGCCAGGAGCAGGGTTTTATAGGTGGTGACCCTTTTCCTTCCCTAGCGGTGAGGCCTAGTGTCTTTCCCCTTCCTTCTTGTTGTCTTTTGGTGTTCTCCCCTACTACATCCAGAATGCTATTATTTTCCCTTATAACCGTGTTATAAGGGAAAATAATATAATGATCGGGTCTCCATCCTGATCGTCTCCTAGCAACCGTGCGTGAAAATCGCACCGCATCCGCACTTGCTTGCGGATGCTTGCGATTTTCACGCAGCCCCATTCACTTCAATGGGGCCTGCGTTGCTTGGAAAACGCACAAGTGATGCGTGAAAATCACCGCTCATGTGAACAGCCCCATAGAATTGAATGGGTCCGGATTCGGTGCGGGTGCAATGCATTCACCTCACGCATCGCACCCGCGCGGAAATCTCGCCCGTGTGAAAGGGGCCTAAGGCTACTTTCACATATGCGTTTTGGTTTCAGGTTCTGAGGTCCGGCAGAGAATCTCAAGACCTGACCGAAACGGTTCAGTTTTTAATACACATCAGGATGCATCCGTTCCGTTAGGGTGCGGTTGTGTGAAATCGAAACGGAACAAACCGGATCCATCACTAAATACATTGAAAGTCAATGGGTGAGCGATCCGTTTTTAGTGTCAGATCCGGTTTGTTCCATTTTGATGACTGGACACAAAACCGCAGCCGATGGAACAGAAGACATCATCCTGATATATACTGAACTCATCTCTTTCCATTCAGAACCATTTGGCCCAGTTTTGCGATCCTCAGAAATGCCAAAACGCATATGTGACAGTAGCCTAAGATGCGGACGCTGAGCCACAGACCCTGGATCACCAGCCCTGGACCCCTGGCCTCTTTACACTGGCAATTGTAGCAAAACCTCAACTGTGAGAAGTGTTATGTTAAGTTAGGTTTTCAGTCTCACATTCACTGACAGGAAGCAGAGATCTTGAACTTGGTGAGAAACAGAAAGAGAAATCTATTAGAAAGCTGCAGGACGTTTCACTGTCTGTGGCGTTATTCGCAGGATTGTGGCGCCCCCTACGTCCAGGTCCAGTGGTTGAGTTTTCGTGCTGTCTGACGCTCAGGATTTTTGGCGCAGAACATCAGGTGAGTTACCATTTTTGGGCGCTCAGATCCGACAGTGATGCCACCAGGGTGCCAGGTGGTGGGTTCAGAGCGGCCAGTGCCTCACAGGTATAACACAGTGTGAGGCCGCCATCTAATGGCTGCTGAGGGCACTGCACGTCAGGGACCAGTTCTCCATCCAGGACCCAACCGCTGCCGTTGTGGGACGTTGTCAGGTCCTTTCATGGAGGTTGTCAGACCTAGGTTCCCCATCACCACAGGAGACCCCAATACAGGGTTAATGGCATTAAAGGGGCAGTGTCCAGTCCTAATCATTATATGATGCAATGTTCGAGTAGATCTCTGCTAGCTGTCAGGGAATCAGAATGCTAAATAGACCCCATATCGATCTTGTACTGATGGGACCGTTGCAATGTTCCAGTGTATTTAAGAGCCTGGAATTAAAGGGGTATTCCGGTTGTTGCAGGCTATCCCCTGTCCACAGGATAGAGGGTAACTATTAGATCGGTGGGGGTCCTACTACTGGAACCCCTACTGATCACGAGAAGGGGAGCCCTGTACCCGCTGCAGCCCCCCGGAAATGACCGGAGCGGCCGGTCGCACATCAGCGTGGCGGCTCTGTTCATTTCTATGGGATTTCCGGAGATAGCGGAGACACAGAAAGCCAATGCCAAACATTTCATTTTAAATTGATGAATGGGAGCATTGTGATGTATCCCGGCCTAGCTGAAGCTTTGTTACAATGTATCAGTGTATGTGGGCGCTATCGGCCTAGAGTCCTGGGTTACCACATGGAGTACGGGGGGGTGGACGCCAGGAAGGCCGTCGTATATGGCGCCATTCTTCTGTGGCAGGTTTTCCCGCCGTCATCTGTGCGGATGTTCTGACCCCGACGCCCTTCTGCGGACGGTGCCAGGCGCGGTGACGGAGGACCATTTACACAAATATTACTCCGAGGGATGAGTCGTAGCCGAGCGAGGGCCACAGAGGCCGCATTGTACGCTGCACCTGGAGCAGAAGAATCCCAGACTAATGATGGAGGCCGCGCTGTCCTGCCGTCCGCCCGGTTACACAGCGCCACACAAATCCTCATCAACCGGAGCAGAAATCCTGGAGGAACGGGATCGGCGAGTAAAACGGAAATTACAATTCATCCATAGAGCTCTACATCGCTACACAGGAGCAGTACATGGGGCCTGAGCAGGAGCAGTGTGTGGGCCCCTGTGCAGGAGAAGTATGTGGGCCCCTGTGCAGGAGAAGTACATGGGGCCTGAGCAGGAGCAGTGTGTGGGCCCCTGTGCAGGAGAAGTATGTGGGCCCCTGTGCAGGAGAAGTATGTGGGCCCCTGTGCAGGAGAAGTACATGGGGCCTGAGCAGGAGCAGTGTGTGGGCCCCTGTGCAGGAGAAGTATGTGGGCCCCTGTGCAGGAGAAGTATGTGGGCCCCTGTGCAGGAGAAGTATACAGGCCCCTGTGCAGAAGCAGTGTGTGGGCCCCTGTGCAGGAGAAGTATATGGGCCCCTGTGCAGAAGCAGTGTGTGGGCCCCTGTGCAGGAGAAGTATACAGGCCCCTGTGCAGGAGCAGTGTGTGGGCCCCTGTGCAGGAGAAGTATATGGGCCCCTGTGCAGGAGCAGTGTGTGGGCCCCTGTGCAGGAGAAGTATATGGGCCCCTGTGCAGGAGTAGTGTGTGGGCCCCTGTGCAGGAGAAGTATATGGGCCCCTGTGCAGAAGCAGTGTGTGGGCCCCTGTGCAGGAGAAGTATACAGGCCCCTGTGCAGGAGCAGTGTGTGGGCCCCTGTGCAGGAGAAGTATATGGGCCCCTGTGCAGGAGAAGTATATGGGCCCCTGTGCAGGAGTAGTGTGTGGGCCCCTGTGCAGGAGAAGTATATGGGCCCCTGTGCAGGAGCAGTGTGTGGGCCCCTGTGCAGGAGAAGTATATGGGCCCCTGTGCAGAAGCAGTGTTTGGGCCCCTGTGCAGGAGAAGTATACGGGCCCCTGTGCAGGAGTAGTGTGTGGGCCCCTGTGCAGGAGAAGTATATGGGGCCTATGCAGGAGTAGTGTGTGGGCCCCTGTGCAGGAGAAGTATATGGGCCCCTGTGCAGAAGCAGTGTTTGGGCCCCTGTGCAGGAGAAGTATATGGGCCCCTGTGCAGAAGCAGTGTGTGGGCCCCTGTGCAGGAGAAGTATATGGGGCCCCTGTACATGAGCAGAGTGTGGGCCCCTGTGCAGGAGAAGTATATGGGGCCTATGCAGGAGCAGTGTGTGGGCCCCTGTGCAGGAGAAGTATACGGGCCCCTGTGCAAGAGAAGTATATGGGGCCCCTGTACAGGAGCAGTGTGTGGGCCCCTGTACAGGAGCAGTGTGTGGGCCCCTGTACAGGAGCAGTGTGTGGGCCCCTGTGCAGAAGCAGTGTGTGGGCCCCTGTGCAGAAGCAGTGTGTGGGCCCCTGTGCAGGAGAAGTATACGGGCCCCTGTGCAGGAGTAGTGTGTGGGCCCTTGTGCAGCAGAAGTATATGGGCCCCTGTGCAGAAGCAGTGTGTGGGCCCCTGTGCAGAAGCAGTGTGTGGGCCCCTGTGCAGGAGAAGTATACGGGCCCCTGTGCAGGAGCAGTGTGTGGGCCCTTGTGCAGGAGAAGTATATGGGCCCCTGTGCAGGAGCAGTGTGTGGGCCCTTGTGCAGGAGAAGTATATGGGCCCCTGTGCAGAAGCAGTGTGTGGGCCCCTGTGCAGAAGCAGTGTGTGGGCCCCTGTGCAGAAGCAGTGTGTGGGCCCCTGTGCAGAAGCAGTGTGTGGGCCCCTGTGCAGGAGAAGTATATGGGGCCTATGCAGGAGCAGTGTGTGGGCCCCTGTGCAGGAGAAGTATATGGGGCCTATGCAGGAGCAGTGTGTGGGCCCCTGTGCAGGAGAAGTATATGGGCCCCTGTGCAGGAGTAGTGTGTGGGCCCCTGTGCAGGAGAAGTATATGGGGCCTATGCAGGAGCAGTGTGTGGGCCCCTGTGCAGGAGAAGTATATGGGCCCCTGTGCAGGAGCAGTGTGTGGGCCCCTGTGCAGGAGAAGTATATGGGCCCCTGTGCAGGAGCAGTGTGTGGGCCCCTGTGCAGGAGAAGTATATGGGGCCTATGCAGGAGTAGTGTGTGGGCCCCTGTGCAGGAGAAGTATATGGGCCCCTGTGCAGGAGCAGTGTGTGGGCCCCTGTGCAGGAGAAGTATATGGGGCCTATGCAGGAGTAGTGTGTGGGCCCTTGTGCAGGAGAAGTATATGGGCCCCTGTACAGGAGCAGTGTGTGGGCCCCTGTGCAGGAGAAGTATATGGGGCCTATGCAGGAGTAGTGTGTGGGCCCCTGTGCAGGAGAAGTATATGGGGCCTATGCAGGAGTAGTGTGTGGGCCCTTGTGCAGGAGAAGTATATGGGCCCCTGTGCAGGAGCAGTGTGTGGGCCCCTGTGCAGGAGAAGTATATGGGCCCCTGTACAGGAGCAGTGTGTGGGCCCCTGTACAGGAGCAGTGTGTGGGCCCCTGTGCAAGAGAAGTATATGGGGCCCCTGTACAGGAGCAGTGTGTGGGCCCCTGTACAGGAGCAGTGTGTGGGCCCCTGTACAGGAGCAGTGTGTGGGCCCCTGTGCAAGAGAAATATATGGGGCCCCTGTACAGGAGCAGTGTGTGGGCCCCTGTGCAGGAGAAGTATATGGGGCCCCTGTACAGGAGCAGTGTGTGGGCCCCTGTGCAGGAGAAGTATACGGGCCCCTGTGCAGGAGAAGTATACGGGCCCCTGTGCAGGAGAAGTATACGGGCCCCTGTGCAGGAGAAGTATATGGGGCCCCTGTACAGGAGCAGTGTGTGGGCCCCTGTGCAGGAGAAGTATACGGGCCCCTGTGCAGGAGAAGTATATGGGGCCCCTGTACAGGAGCAGTGTGTGGGCCCCTGTGCAGGAGAAGTATACGGGCCCCTGTGCAGGAGAAGTATACGGGCCCCTGTGCAGGAGAAGTATACGGGCCCCTGTACAGGAGCAGTGTGTGGGCCCCTGTGCAGGAGAAGTATATGGGGCCCCTGTACAGGAGCAGTGTGTGGGCCCCTGTGCAGGAGAAGTATACGGGCCCCTGTGCAGGAGAAGTATACGGGCCCCTGTGCAGTAATAATATATAGGCCCTTGTGCATGTCAGTGTATGGGCCCCTGTGCAGGAGAAGTATACGGGCCCCCTGTGCAGTAATAATATATAGGCCCTTGTGCATGTCAGTGTATGGGCCCCTGTGCAGGAGCAGTATACGGGCCCCTGTGCAGTAATAATATATAGGCCCTTGTGCATGTCAGTGTATGGGCCCCTGTGCAGGAGCAGTATACGGGCCCCAGTGCAGGAGAAGTATACATGCCCCTATGCAGTAATAATATATAGGCCCTTGTGCATGTCAGTGTATGGGCCCCTGTGCAGGAGAAGTATACGGGCCCCTGTGCAGTAATAATATATAGGCCCTTGTGCAGGAGCAGTGTATGGGCCCCTGTGCAGGAGACACTCATGGTTCTACAGTTTGCTTAGCTGAATGCCACCATGTCAGGGACACCCGACCATCCTGAAGCCTGTGCCGATCTGTCAGGCAGCAGAGGAAATACTGCATCTGTCAATGGCAGTGCATGGACCGGTGGCTCCATACTATGTGCTGCTATATGGCGCCTCCATACTATGTGCTGCTATATGGCGCCTCCATACTATGTGCTGCTATGTGGCGCCTCCATACCGCACCAGTGTGGTTCATGCTGGAAGCAGAGCTGTGAACACGTCAGAAGGAACACAGCGCCATAGTCTACAGTTCTCATCATCTAGTTCTACATGAAATCAGAAGCAGCAAAGTGACCGCGGAGCATAAGGAATGATAAAGTGACTGCTCCCTAATCTGTCATCCTCATCATGTTCATCACCGTATTATCTTCATCCACACCATCCTCATCATGTTCATCACCGTGTTATCTTCATCCACACCATCCTCATCATGTTCATCACCGTGTTATCTTCATCCACACCATCCTCATCATGTTCATCACCGTATTATCTTCATCCACACCATCCTCATCATGTTCATCACCGTATTATCTTCATCCACACCATCCTCATCATGTTCATCACCGTATTATCTTCATCCACACCATCCTCATCATGTTCATCACCGTATTATCTTCATCCACACCATCCTCATCATGTTCATCACCGTATTATCTTCATCCACACCATCCTCATCTTCATTATCTTAATCTTCACCCTCATTATCATTTTCATTATCTTCATCGTCTTCATCATCCTCAACATTATTTTTTTTGTCTGTGTAACATATCAGTGGCCATGGTCATGGTGTCAATGGTCAGCGTGGGGCCGTTTTTAGCATATTAACCGATTATTTCCCAGCATTTACAGAAGGCACTGACTCTTGAAGGACCATTAGTCAGAATGTAGAAATTGAGGTTATGCAGACCTGGGTCTGGGTCCTTTCTGAAGTGTGTTCCGGCCTCTTCAGATATTACTGAAAGTAGTTCTACCAAGACTCAGAACTTCTTCAGGAATATGGCCGAGGACTGGAAGAGTCAGTCAGTTCAGTAAGTCAATAGATGAGGAGATGACAGTTGTTCAATTTTGCAGCTCAAAGAATATCATTAAAGGTCAAGTCAACATTTGCTACTTCTGGATCTCTATGTTTCCCTGCCACATTGGGATACAATACTGGTCAACTGGAAATTTTCAGGAAAGTCAAGATTAAGATTAAGTCATCAACCATCAATGTGCAGAGGATTGAGACATCCTTGTGAGGACCTTGAAACCAAATTTAGAGTCCCTACCATGAACTATAAGAACTTAACACTGGCCCTCAGAACCAGAGTGAGCTTGTTGTCCATTTCTCCAGCCATAGCAGTCTCTACATAATGAGGTCTTCAAGAACATCAAGTATTGTAAAACTGTGAAATCAACCATGCTAGATATAAAATCATTGTCAGGGAGCCATCAGACATCTTCTTAGTTCTACCAACCATATGACTCAAGAAGAAGCAGCCATCCTCTTTGTACCAAGATCCCAAGACTCACACAAGGTTCCTCTAGGGGTATCATTGACCCTGGAGATCATCAGATCCTTGTTCTGTAGATCCCTGCACTATTCCAGAACGTCTACTCTATTTTAGACACTGAAAGTAACATTTCAAGAAGATCTTTCATTTTACCTCCTCCTGCATGTCTCTAGTATCATTCACCCCCTGCATAACACTTGGCCAAATTTTCTTGATTGATGTTAATGCACGAGCAGAGGAAGAGGAGTTTCCTGTACGGTTTTGTGCGGCTGTAAACACTCAGATGGTTAAGAAGAAATATTCTGACAAGTGATATCGCTTATTCCTGGCCGGAGGAGGAAGATCTTCTCAGAATACGAGACGAGAAAATAAGTCAAGTGGCCAAATCTACAGGGAGAGTCTACATCTGGCACAGGTTAGAGGTCCGCTCCAAGCCGCCCAGTTATTTCTCACAAAAATAAATGTTTTACAATAAAGAAGAATTCTAAAAAACAAACTGGAAATGTTGCCCCTCAGAGGGGTGACCTGAAGCCCCTGGGGCCCAATCCAAAAGCAGTGCTCTTTGTCTACCATGTTTGTGCCCCAGTGGGACTGCTACCCCCTACCTGCTGTAGCTGTGCTCCTGTCACCAGCCCTATGTGGTACCAACCACCACCATGAGGGCAGAGCCAGCAGCTGGGAGCCCCCACCCTATGGTATCTAAGCCCTTGAGCTTTGCCATGATGAGTGTCAATGGAGGGTAACTCATTGGTAATAGCTGGTACATAAGCATGAGACTCCACGTGTTACATGACTGGTTGATGCAGCAGTGGAGCAGTTGTCGGAACGAGTGCAGCTGGGCGGCCAGAGGAGCAGTGTCACCTTGTTATTAGGCTTTCATTAGGCTCACCGTGAGGAGCGGCGGAGGATGAGCAGATTGTCAGTATAAAAATGTTTCCAGCAGAGAAGTTTAATCGGGAAAGTGATATTATTTGGCCCTGGGGATGAGGGGGCAAATAAACAGACACCTCCGGGCCAGGAGCCACGTCATCTGTGGTTCTTCATATCATAAGCTGCTATGGATGAGGCCATTGAGGCATCTTAGAGGTTTCTTCTCCTCATTCTCACTCAACTTTCCACCATAAAGTCACATCACAGTCAATGATTTATGACCTGCAGAATAAACCTTCTAGAGGGCGCAGTATAATGTCTTATTATTGAGATCACTGTAAATTTAGGCAAAAAGTAAGCTCCTGTGCTCCCTCTAGTGGTGGCTGTATATATCTGTATAAAATAATTTCCTAAGCTCCCTCTAGTGGTGGCTGTATATATCTGTATAAAATAATTTCCTGAGCTCCCTCTAGTGGTGGCTGTATATATCTGTATGCAGTAAGCTCCTGAGCTCCCTCTAGTGGTGGCTGTATATATCTGTATGTAGTAATCTCTTGAGCTCCCTCTAGTGGTGGTTATATATATCTGTATACAGTAATCTCCTGAGCTCCCTCTAGTGGTGGCTGTATATATCTGTATGCAGTAATCTCCGGAGCTCCCTCTAGTGGTGGCTGTATATATCTGTATGTAGTAATCTCCTGAGCTCCCTCTAGTGGTGGCTGTATATATCTGTATGTAGTAATCTCCTGAGGTCCCTCTAGTGGTGACTGTATATATCTGTATGCAGTAATCTCCTGAGCTCCCTCTAGTAGTGGTTCTATATAATTGTATGCAGTAATCTCCTGAGCTCCCTCTAGTGGTGGCTGTATATATCTGTATGCCGTAATCTCCTGAGCTCCCTCTAGTGGTGGCTGTATATATCTGTATGTAGTAATCTCCTGAGCTCCCTCTAGTGGTGGCTGTATATATCTGTATGTGGTAATCTTCTGAACTCCCTCTAGTGGTGGCTGTATATATCTGTATGCAGTAATCTCCTGAGCTCCCTCTAGTGGTGGCTGTATATATCTGTATGTAGTAATCTCCTGAGCTCCCTCTAGTGGTGGCTGTATATATCTGTAAGTAGTATTCTCCTGAGCTCCCTCTAGTGGTGGCTGTATATATCTGTATGTAGTAATCTCCTGAGCTCCCTCTAGTGGTGGCTGTATATATCTGTAAGTAGTATTCTCCTGAGCTCCCTCTAGTGGTGGCTGTATATATCTGTATGTAGTAATCTCCTGAGCTCCCTCTAGTGGTGGCTGTATATATTTGTATGTAGTAATCTCCTGAGCTCCCTCTAGTGGTGGCTGTATATATCTGTATGTAGTAATCTCCTGAGCTCCCCCTAGTGGTGGCTGTATATATCTGTATGTAGTAATCTCCTGAGCTCCCTCTAGTGGTGGCTGTGTATATCTGTATGCAGTAATCTCCTGAGCTCCCTCTAGTGGTGGCTGTATATATCTGTATGCAGTAATCTCCTGAGCTCCATCTAGTGGTGGCTGTATATATCTGTATGTAGTAATCTTCTGAGCTCCATCTAGTGGTGGCTGTATATATCTGTATAAAGTAATCTCCTGAGCTCCATCTAGTGGTGGCTGTGTATATCTGTATGAAGTAATCTCCTGAGCTCCATCTAGTGGTGGCTGTATATATCTGTATGTAGTAATCTCTTGAGCTCCCTCTAGTGGTGGCTGTATATATCTGTATGCAGTAATCTCCTGAGCTCCCTCTAGTGGTGGCTGTGTATATCTGTATGCAGTAATCTCCTGAGCTCCATCTAGTGTTGGCTGTATATATCTGTATGTAGTAATCTCTTGAGCTCCCTCTAGTGGTGGCTGTATATATCTGTATGTAGTAATCTCCTGAGCGCCCTCTAGTGGTGGTTGTATATATCTGTATAAAGTAATCTCCTGAGCTCCCTCTAGTGGTGGCTGTGTATATCTGTATGCAGTAATCTCCTGAGCTCCCTCTAGTGGTGGCTTTATATATCTGTATGCAGTTATCTCCTGAGCTCCCTCTAGTGGTGGCTGTATATATCTGTATGTAGTAATCTCCTGAGCTCCCTCTAGTGGTGCCTGTATATATCTGTATGCAGTAATCTCCTGAGCTCCCTCTAGTGGTGGCTGTATATATCTGTATGCAGTAATCTCCTGAGCTCCATCTAGTGGTGGCTGTATATCTGTATGTAGTAATCTCCTGAGCGCCCTCTAGTGGTGGCTGTATATATCTGTATGCAGTAATCTCCTGAGCTCCCTCTAGTGGTGGCTGTATATATCTGTATGTAGTAATCTCCTGAGCTCCCTCTAGTGGTGGCTGTATATATCTGTATGTAATAATCTCCTGAGCTTCCTCTAGTGGTGGCTGTATATATCTGTATGCAGTAATCTCCTAAGCTCCATCTAAAGGTGGCTGTATATATCTGTATGTAGTAATCTCCTGAGCTCCCTCTAGTGGTGGCTGTATATATCTGTATGTAGTAATCTCCTGAGCTCCCTCTAGTGGTGGCTGTATATATCTGTATGTAGTAATCTCCTGAGCGCCCTCTAGTGGTGGCTGTATATATCTGTATGTAGTAATCTCCTGAGCGCCCTCTAGTGGTGGTTGTATATATCTGTATAAAATAATCTCCTGAGCTCCCTCTAGTGGTGGGTGCACACAGACAGGATGTTATATGTTAAGTCTATGCAGGGGATTTGGAGTTGTGTTTCAGAAAAACGTAGCACCACTATACAAATATATAAAGAAACCCCCCTCCCTTTGCTTTCCTTACAATTGTAGACCATCCATAGTCGCCAGCAGTCCCTAATTTTCAGATGCAATCCCCACAAATTTCAGCTGTTGCATAAAAATTATGCCATACCCAAAAGTCGGGTGTCTAGTGCAAGCTTGTGACATTCCAGGGGTGAAACTTAAATGCCCTCGATTTACCAACAAGAGAATCTGACAAAGTGACAAGTTTTAGTGTGCACTTACCAGCATAGGACACAAAAAGAAATCTAGCCTCAGACACCATCACATTCCCCTGAAAGGTAAGCTTTAGGATTGGGGATGGTTCAGATGTTATCGTGCCCCCAATAACACAGGAAAGATTCGCCTACAGGACCCCCATGTCCCGAGATGTTGATTTGGGTCTTCTTGCTGCAGGACTTCTGGTTTTCCAGGAAAGCAAAGAAGCCAAGATAATCTCCAAGAAATAGTCCTGCAGCACCTTCCATCCCATCAGCCGCAGCTTTGGAGATGGACCGCCATCATCCACCTCTCACACCAGCCGCCAAGTGCTCTGGAAACTGACAAGGTGTGAAGCTTCTGCTAATGACCCTGCAGGGACACATAATGCAGCAAATCTGGGCTCGCCAGCTGTAATGAGGGGAGAGTGGCCAACACAAACAGTGTGTCCATGCCAGTGTACACAGCGACGACACCACATGTACAGGAAATCATTTGAACATGATTACAGGGGGAACAAGCAAAAGAACCAGCTGTGAGCAGAGGGGACCTAACATTCAGGGGCCCCTTGTTCAGCACAGCAAGTACACCATACCCCTCCATTACAGGACAGGGGGGCCCATGGCTCGTTGACCCCCCTCCAGCCCCTCCGGTTAGTAGTGATCCTTCTGACCTATCTGCATTGGAGCATTCATCACAGATCCTGCCATATTCCAGTGGGACAAATAGGGATGCAGGCAAATTGATGGACAATTCAGCAGAACCCAGTGGACCCCATATTAGGTCCACCGGGGCCACAATGCATGTGTGAAAAAAGACCAATATTGCCAATTGCCTCCCGTGGAGATCAGACCCCTAGAGTTAATGCCCTTATCCCCAAAATGCCCAACTGGGGACCCAATAGGAAGCCTTCCCCGAGAGTCTGAAGACAATCATGACTCCCTCAGATGTGTTTATGGTTCACAAGATTCTAGGGGACAAATTGGACTTGGTACCACAACTGGTGAGAAGTGCTGGGCACCACAGAATGCTACAAGGTGGCATTTACAGGGAACATGTCCATCCATTGTCTCTTCTGTTTATCTAACGGGTTCCCTTTTGACATAGAACCTTGAGGGGCCGATGTTTTGAGTATCTGGATGATGGACGCTGCTTGTCCCCAGAGTCTTATCACGTTGCAGCGTCGGCCTCATGGTATTCTCTGGCGGCTCGTATTCTTATAATGTCTGTAAATTACTCTCATTTAATCCTGTTTGTTCTGCGGGGAGCAGTAATATACAGAGGAAGCTATTATCCTTCCAAGAGTTTTACTTTTCAGACCCCCACCAAAAACTGGAAACACATGTTCCTCGGATGCACTGTGTACGGAGGAGACTTATTACGTTGTTTACAGAAGGTCCTGGCCACTGTGTACAGGCTTTAATGTATCTGGAGGCTGCAGAAGGTCCTTATAGTTTACGAACCCCTCCATGTCCTCCAGGTGGAATGTGCTGGGTCTTTGGGGGGGTGATGGACAGTGGCTTGGCCTAATGAAGACTTCGCTATCCACACCCCCCTCCAGACCGGTCCCAGTGGGTCATGTCTGAGGTTCTGAGGCTTTGTTGCATGTGGTTATAATTTATTCTACGTAAATACCGCAAGGAAATTCAGCAGAATGTTGAGGAAATCTTAAGAACATGCGCTGCGCAGCATCCTCCACCCATAGATCTGACTGGTGAGATTATGGGGAGTGGGGGTTACAAGAGCACAATAAGCCCCCAGAGGGTCATTCATTTGGGGTGTATCTCAGCATGCTTCCAATGGCTTGCTCTGAGAAGACCTCTCCCATTACCTCAGTGTTGTGCTGGGCTCGAGGACAGTGAGGTGGCCGGTGTCCAGATGTGCTCCTGCCATTTGTTGTAACATCTGCTGATGTACATGATACTCAGAGATACTCTAATGCTCCTGCTGACATGTAAACAGAACCCCGGGCTAGAAAACAGAACATCAGGCCAGAAAACAGAACCTAAGGCCAGAAATCTGAACCCCAGGCCAGAAAACAGAACCTCAGGCGAGACTCTTTCTAGATATGTAAAAGGACAATGACTCAAGTGAGCAACTTAAATGGACACAAGGCTGATTGGCAGCCAACTGGCATTATTCATCAGCACTCACAATGCATTAACCACGAGTATCTGTGTGAGAAAATAGAACCATTCACAATACGACCGAGATATGGACACCAGTGACGAAACCGTCCTGTGTTATTTAGTCTGGTGGATCCAGATGTCAACTAAGTACCAACTGACTTTCCAATGAAGATAGTAGACTTCAAACTTCTGGGAAATGTTCATTAGAAACGTCTGGATTTTTCTGAATTAACCTTCTCTGTGATACTGTTCCTTTCTTCTCCCATCGTATTCCTTCATCTTCTCATATGACGTTGGCGAGTCAGATCTTAGTTGGTCACAGTCCATTACATGTCAAGCTGAGACCGTCCAGCTGTACTGATGATGGACATGGGTGATGGCCACATGAAGTATCAGCTGGAAGATGCCTCCCCCCATCAATAAAGGGTGAACGTTCATCGTTATGACTGGTTCCAGCTTGTAAGAGGATCAGAAACTTATAGATGTGACCCATGACCTCTACTTGGTACCCGACTCCAGGAATGTGCAAGGATTCACATGAACAGGATAAACAGCGATTCATTTAAGGTAACGAGCTTTCGGTTATAGCCTCATGGAGGTCACAGACTTGATGGTTACACACAATATGGCGGCACAGTGCTTGGAGTTACTAATGGCAGCAGGAGTATCTCTACAGGTGGTTGCTGAAAACAGGGCAGTCTCTTTCCACCAGGTGGTTGCCGATAGCAGGCTCCAGTGTGTCTCACGATACACATCAGTCCACAGCACACCCAAGACGGGCATCTGGAGGGGACGTAGTTGTCAACAGTCCCAGAGGTACAACGATTGTGCCTAATTTCAGAGACAGTCCCTGCACATTCAGACTGTCCAAACATTGGCATGGCTTGTGAAATTGGCAGTCCCAGGCAGGATTGGGGCGGCGTAGCAGGCCGGCCAGGCCACAATCACTGGTGATGTCACAGACAGTCCGGGAGAGGGGAGCGGAGGATAGGGCAGGTAGTTGTGGACTGGAGGGTGGTGGTTATGCTCACAGATCCCAGTGGCAATCTCCCCTCTGACTGTGCCGTGCAGTGACAGGAGGGCACACCCTTTTTTCCCTCGGAGAACACCCTGGAGTTGGGGCTCCTGCCTAGTTAGTTGGGGTGCCCTTGATGTTAGGTCTTGGTGTGGGCAGGTGCCACGGCCGGTGAATGTGGCGTAAGTAACCAGAGCAGTTGGTGTACATAGATAACACTACATTCGCACAATGTTCAAACGGCCATTTCCAGAACCACTGCCGTCTAGGGGGCTATTCACATTGTAACGGCCACTGAATACGCTCCATCAAAAAAGAGATAATGTTCTATTTTTTGCTGTTTTCATGGCCAGAAGACATTACCAATGGGTACACTTGTGCAATATGGCCTTTTAGGGGTTAAAAAAATGACTTGCCTCACCCACTAGCACGGACAGAGGCGGTCACTCCTCTCTTGATTCTGATTGCGATCATGCGATCATGCTGGGAGCGCACAGTGACGTCATCATGCTAAGCACAGGTCCTTCAGAATCAAGAGAGGAGCGATCGCCTCTGTCCGTGCAAGTGGGTGAGGCGAGTAAGGCCATATTGCACTGGTGTACCCATTGGTAAAGTGGGTGAGGCCAGTATTTACCAGCTAAAAAACAAACATTACAGCTCCCACTATGGGAGACATTGGGGGCCACTATGGGGGACATTATTACCGCTGGGGGCCACTATGTGGGACATTATTACTGCTGAGGGCCACTATGGGGGACATTATTACCGCTGAGGCCACCATGTGGGACATTATTACTGCTGGGGGCCACTATGGGTTACATTATTACCACTGGGTACCTCTATGGGGGACATTATTACTGCTGTGGGCCACTATGGGGACAGTATTACCACTGGTGTCCACCATGTGGGACATTATTACTGATGGGGGCCACCATGTGGGACATTATTACCACTGGGGGCCACCATCTGGGACATTATTAATGCTGGGGGCCACTATGGGGACATTTTTACCACTGGTGTCCACCATGTGGGACATTATTACTGCTGGGGGCCACTATGGGGGACATTATTACAGCTGGGGGCCACTATGGTGGACATTATTACCGCTGGGGGCCACCATGTGGGACATTATTACTGCTGGGGGCCACTATGGTGGACATTATTACTGCTGGGGCCACCATGTGGGACATTATTACCGCTGGGGGCCACCATCTGGGACATTATTACTGCTGGGGGCCACTATGGGCAACATTATTGCCACTGGGGGGCGACCATGTGGGACATTATTTCCACTGGGGGCCACCATCTGGGACATTATTACTGCTGGGGGCCACCACCTGGGACATTATTACCGCTGGGGGCCACCATGTGAGACATTATTACTGCTGGGGGCCACAATGCGGGACATTATTACCGCTGGGGGCCACCATGTGGGACATTATTACCACTGGGGGCCACCATGTTGGACATTATTACCACTAGGTGCCACCATGTGCGACATTATTACCGCTGGGGGCCACCATCTGGGACATTATTACTGCTGGGGGCCACCATCTGGGACATTATTACCGCTGTGGGCCACCATGTGGGACATTATTAATGCTGGGGGCCACAATGCGGGACATTATTACCGCTGGGGGCCACCATGTGGGACATTATTACCACTGGGGGCCACCATGTGGGACATTATTACCACTAGGTGCCACCATGTGGGACATTATTACGTCTGGGGGCCACCATGTGGGACATTATTACTGCTGGTGGCCACCATGTGGGACATTATTACTGCTGGTGGCCACCATGTGGGACATTATTAGTGCTGGGGGCCACCATGTGGGACATTATTACCACTGGGGGCCACCATGTGGGACATTATTACCACTGGGGGCCACCATGTGGGACATTATTACCACTGGGGGCCACCATGTGGAACATTATTACTGCTGGGGGCCACCATGTGGAACATTATTACTGCTGGGGGCCACCATGTGGGACATTATTACTACTGGGGGCCACCATGTGGGACATTATTACTGCTGGGGGCCACAATGCGGGACATTATTACCGCTGGTGGCCACCATGTGGGACATTATTACTGCTGGGGGCCACCATGTGGGACGTTATTACTGCTGGGGGCCACCATGTGGGACATTATTACCACTGGGGGCCACCATGTGGGACATTATTACTGCTGGGGGCCACAATGCGGGACATTATTACCGCTGGGGGCCACCATGTGGGACATTATTACTGCTGGGGGCCACAATGCGGGACATTATTACCGCTGGGGGCCACCATGTGGGACATTATTACTGCTGGGGGCCACCATGTGGGACATTATTACTGCTGGGGGCCACTATGGTGGACATTATTACTGCTGGGGGCCACTATAGTGGACATTATTACTGCTGGGGGCCACAATGCGGGACATTATTACGTCTGGGGGCCACCATGTGGGACATTATTACTGCTGGGGGCCACCATGTGGGACATTATTACTGCTAGGGGCCACTATGGTGGAAATTATTACTGCTGGGGGCCACTATAGTGGACATTATTACTGCTGGGGGCCACTATAGTGGACATTATTACTGCTGGGGGCCACTATAGTGGACATTATTACCGCTGGGGGCGTTATCCCCTGTTGTGGCCATATTTTGTCTGCAGTCTGTACGTTGGCTTTATGGATGTCACCTGTGATTTTGGATGTGTGAATGTTCTTGTCATGTGAATTTAGCCTAAGTCTCTCTTTGCGAAAGTGCAGAATAGGAGTAGTAGTACATCTGACTGCCAAGGCACAGTTCCAAAGGAGATCACAGTGCAATGCCTTCCCCAGTAGCAGCGTAAGGACAACAGCAATGATGGGGGTTGTAGTACTCCTTCTCTCTGTCTCTCCAAAATCTCTCTGCAGAACCATAAGCTGGCGGTGAGGTTCTGCAAATCCCAGGCTGAAGGGTGCAGATTTAAGATACAGCTGACCGGACCACCTCAAATCGTGGCAGGGTGTGCTGGCAATGTTCCCTCTCGCAGCATCAAAGTCTCTCTGACGTAAACGTGCCCAGTACCTTGCGGACTGACTCCAGTGCACGGCCTTGTAGATTCTGGACCATCTCATTTCTCTTTCTCTAGAGCATTTTAAGATGGTAAAGTTGCTTCCTTGGCTGTAGAAGTATCCGAGATGAAGGCTCTCCGAGCTCAGGCCTTGCTTTGAGGAGCTTACACATGCAGGTCCTCTCTCTAAACAGGGGGTGGACCCAGGTCCATCTCCCAGTATCCTAAGGGGAAGAGCCATGGTCTTCACCCTTAGTGCTGTTAGGGATACAAATACAATAAATCACAGCCTTTTAACACTACATTACAACAATGACCCTTCTGCAGTAACCATGGGGTGCTGCATCAACCAGACTACCTTTTTTGAGGACCATCTTCTGGGACATTTATCTGTCACATAATGGTCATCTGAGCAGTTACTTTGGTCTTCTCTCATCTGATGTCCTCACGCTATGAAGTTTCCCCCTCGGTAACATTATGAGGATTATCGTCTTCCCAGCTCTTGATAACATCCAGGATCCATTTTTGGAAGCTGTTTTGGCGACGGTGAAGACTTCATGTTATAGATGAGGAGAATCAGCTGCTCCCATGTGAACTTGGCCGTGGATCTGAGATGGAGGAGGAACCTGCCAGGAACCGAGCCTCATTCCCACCCAGAGATTTGCACCATGTCAGATACATCACAGTCCCTGCAACCCCGGCCCAGATCTACCAGACCACCAAGAGTAAGAGCGATCCGCTAAACGACGATAGTAAATCCTCGTCCTCACCCTTATATGACACCATTGTATCACTGCCATAATTCCATCTCCATTGCCGGTAGACCCATATTACTGCCCCAATAATAGCACCTATGTATTCCATCCATGACGTTCATATACTGCTCTCTCCACATCTAGCAGTGCCAGCATAGCAACAATCACAGTGATTTGTAGTCGTGCTCTGGGGTCATTCTTGGGGGCACTTCCAGATACATGGGCATACTAGGATCCAGAAACCCCTCCAGTATCCAGAACCCCCCTTTGAGTGGAGAATACATTGAAAGTAAATGGAAGGATCTGTGGCCACTAGCGGGAGCTTGCTGCACTCTTATTGAAGTCACTGGGGCTCCCTCTAGTGGCAGCTGCAGGCAGGGTCGGATTGTCACAACCAGACATCTGAGAAGCTCTGACAGAAGCCTTTCAGAACCTCCTCCTTGAGTTTTCTTTGTTTTGGTTTTCAGTTCCTCATCTCGTTAGCCTCTCTCAGCTGTCATGTAGTTGGACTGATTGCATCCCTTTAAATTCCTCCCCATAATGCATTAGTGTGCGGTTTATACAGCTTTCTGGAGTGTGTGTGCATGCTGATCCTATTTCCCAGTCTTCTACAAGTTAAGTGTTGTACATTCATTTGTGATTTTCTGTTTGCCATCTGGAAATTCTGGCAAAGGTCAGATAGGCCAGTTCCAGGGTGGGTTGCCGGCTTATGGGGCACTGCTAAGGGAAAGCATTTGGCGCTTGGGCATCAGATGTTTTGCCGGGGGCCCCAAAAGGTGGTGGCTGCTGCAGATGCAACTGTATTGCCATCATCAGTATAGTGATACAGTTGAATAGTGCAGCAGGGCACAGAACCAATGGACCCCAGCTCCACTATTCGGCACAGGCAGTGACAAAGAAGTGACGTAGTGACATTAATGCACTATTAGTAATGAGAGAACTCTGGGAGTAGAACTGGTGGGACTTTGGGGAGCATTATTACTATGGAGGCACTATCTGTATGGCACTTTTATTTCTTCAGTATAGTACTTGGGGGTATCAGGGGGCACAGTATTGGGGGTAGCAGCAGGATGACAATGTTGGGACACTAGGAGGGGGAGGATGACAGAAAATGTCTGTGTAGTAAACTGTGCAGAGACAAGATGTGGCTGAAGGATGTCATCATGGTGGTCTGCTCCAAGTAGAGAAGATGAGGAAAGAGAACATCTGCATTACAGGAGACATCACCGGATGTAAGAGGTATGTAGTGCTGTATTCTCCTGTATGTTTGGTAGTGCTGAATGTAATGTCCCTCCAAATGCACTGGAGTGGGGGAGGGGGGCAGAGGTTGGATTGGGGGTGTGCAAAAACGTATCTCACAATCACCACACAGAATATGGGCCTGTCTGTTTTAAAACGCCAGGGCTGAATTTCAGTCCCAGTCCAGCCCTGGCTGCAGGTATTAACCTCTGACAATCTGAACCCCCAGGGATATCACAGGGACGCTGTCGCCAACCACGTAGTTCATGTAGAAGGTGATTATAATGGGGGTGGGGATTGAAGGGGAAAAAAGGGCTTATTAGCCGTTGTGTGGTGAAGTGCTAAAATTACAGCCCTTTTTGTCATGTATTAGTGGCAAAACAAAAATATATTTGCCGTTCAGCGGTGCAGTTATATGTTTTAAAGCCTTTTGTGTCGTGTATTAGTGGAAAAAGAAAAAATATATTTGCCGTTCAGCGGTGCAGTTATATGTTCTAAAGCTTTTTGTGTCGTGTATGAGTGGAGAAAAATAAGGGCCTATTTGCCATTCAGCGGTGCAGTTATATATTCTAAAGCCCCCTTTGCCCTGTAATAATGGCAAAATAAAAATATATTTGCCGTTCAGTGTTGCACTTATATGTTGAAAAGCTTTGCGTAGTGTAAAAGTGGAAAAATATAAGGGCCTATTTGCTGTTCAGCGGTGCCGTTACATGTGGTAAAGCCCCTTTTGCGGTATGGAGCGAATTACGTAGTGGTAAAATTTTTTATGTGAAACAGGCTTTTTGGGGAATAATTGGTGATTGTAGACTTTCTTCTGTATGAACCGAATTCCATTATCCTTTCATTGGTGAAATTTTTTATTTTAAACATTTTTTGGGGGGGGGGAATTGATGGGTGATTGTAGACCTCCTTTTGCTGTATGGACCGAATTACGTCGTCGTGGGTCCTGCAGTAAACATAATGAAGACGCTGATGACAACACACCAGCAGACTTTGCCTTTACCATCTATTCACAATTAAATCAAGCAGCTTCAGTTGAACATTTTCATGTGTTTTTATCTGCTCCGTCTGCATTCGATCTCCCCACCACCCAAGACATGACAGGAGAGCCTCTGCTTTGGAGTCCAAAGTCCAGTTTCTTAAGATCAGGAGTTCCATCAGAATTGTGCGTAACATTCTTGCTCCCTGTGCAAAGCCATAACAAAAGGACTCCGTAGGCATACACATCAGAGGAAGCTGAAGCTGGTTGCCTCAATTTTAATTCAGGAGCAGTAAACAGAGGGAAGCAAATAGAGGTGGCTGAACTCCGCTGCTCTGTATCTCTTGTGAAGTCAATGTCTCCAGCTATGCCCCTCTTGTGATTTACAGCAAATACATTATTTTCATGTAGAGATCCAATAATTATGTTGGAGGCATGTAGTGTATGCAAGCCATGTGCGACCTCTCTCGTCACTCTCACGCTGTTCTGCACCTCGTTTCCCTGGGCGAACGGAGTCACACAGGAGAGGAACTGCTCCGTGTCCTTCAGCAAGAAATCGAATCCTGGCTTTCTCCGCGACAACTCAAAATCGGAACCATGGTGACCGACAACGGGAAGAACATTGTGTCAGCGCTGCGTCAAGGAGGGCTGAGCCATGTGCCCTGCATGGCGCATGTGTTTAATCTGCTTGTCAAGCGGTTCCTGAAGTCTTCCACCCATCTGCAAGACATCCTAAAAATGTACAGGAAACCTTTCATGCACTTTAGCCACTCGTACACTGCAAAGCACACCCTCCTTGAGCTGCAGCGGCAGAACGGCATTCCTCAACATAGGCTGATATGCAACGTTTCCACCCTCCATATGTTGGACCGACTATATGAACAGAGAAAGGCCATAAACGATTTCTTGATGATACAGGCGGACAGGAGTACTCCCCTGTGTAACTTCGATGTCAGCCAGTGGCTGGTCATGCGTGACACCTGCCGTTTGCTCAGGCCCTTTGAGGAGGCCACGTTATTTGTCAGTCGCCAGGACTACGGGATGAACAACGTCATTCCACTGCTTCATGTCCTGGAACAGATGATGGTAAATCTGGCTGGTCAGGGGGCTGGAGACGTGGCGCCTACATCTCACGGCCACATAAACCCTGTGGGGGCTAAACTAGTGGAGGAGGAGGACATTGGAGCACAGGCAATGTGTAGCGAAATGGGTGGCTTTTCTATACAGTTGACAGGAGAGAAGGAGCAGGAGCAGCCAGAGGAGCCCTGATGAGGAAGACGAGGCAGAGGACCCAGACACACCATGGCAGTATGCAGTGGAGATGGAGGCAGGGAGTCCCTCCGAGTCACTTGCACAAATGGCCCGATGCATGCTCACTTGCTTGCGTAATGGCAGCCGAATTGTCACCATTCAGCAGAGGGATGACTTCTGGCTCTCCTCCTTGTTGGACCCTCTCTACTAGTCCAAAATGGGGGCCTTTTTTTTACACCCGCTGAGAGGGAGGACAAACTGAACTACTATAGAGACATCCTATGTAGTGAGTTGGCCATTGCCTATCTGCACCATCGTCCATCCTCTCACAGGTCTGACTGGGGGGGTCCCTCTGCACTCACGTTCCACTGCCATGGCTGCTGGGGCAGGAGCAGTACCAGCTCCATCAGCAGCAGCCTGAGTCTAGATGAGCAGCTTTCTTCACCCACATAGTGAAGAAACTACTCACCAGCAGCAGCTAGACATAGAGTAGAACCTGAACCAGCAGGTGGTGGCATACTTAGAGTGCACCCTGCCAGCCATCATTGAAGACCCGCTGGACTACTGGGCAGCCAAACTGGATTTCTGGCCGCAACTGGCCAAGTTTGTCCTGGAAATGCTGTCCTGCCCAGCCAGTAGTGTGGCATCAGAGCGGGTGTTTAGTGCGGCGGGGGCCATAGTTATCCCAAGGAGAACTCGCCTGTCCACACAAAATGTGGAGAGACTGACTTTTGTGAAGATGAATCAGGCGTGGATCAGCCAGGATTTCGACACATCAATGCCTGATGCATGAGACTAGATCATCCATGGTGCCTCATCAACACTTTGAGAAAAGAGACCGGTTTCTTCTGGCTACCTGCCTCCGCTACTATTCTGATGCTGCCACCCGCCTGATGCCAAGTGCTCCTTCTTACACCCACCATCGTCAGCGGGTACTGTTGTTGCCACCCACCTCCACACTCTGTCACAGGGTCACTCTGCGGTCTCCTGATGCTGCTGCCACATCCACACTATGTCACCTTTTCACTCTGTAGTCTCATACTGCTGCTGCCACATCTACACTATGTCACCTTGTCTCTCTGTGGCCTCCTGATGCTGCTGCCACATCCACACTATGTCACCTTGTCACTCTGTAGTCTCATACTGCTGCTGCCACATCCACACTATGTCACCTTGTCACTCTGTGGCCTCCTGATGCTGCTGCCACATCCACACTATGTCACCTTGTCACTCTGTAGTCTCATGCTACTGCCACCTCCACACTGTCATTGTGCCACGCTGTGGCCTCCTGATGCTGTCGCCACCTCCAGACTCTGTCATTGGGCCACTCTGTGGTCTCCTCATGCTGCTTCCACCTCACCACTATGTCATAGGGCCCCTCTGTGTACTTCTCCTGCTGTTCCCACCCTCCCCACTTCATGACTGGGCCACTATTTTGCCTTTCGGCCTGGCTGACATCATCATTTATTTGACCCTTCTTCTGATCTGTCAGAAGGAAGGAACAATGAGACGCACAGCGGATCCTGTCTGTGTAGCAGCTGTAAGGCCTGTATGGTCCCATCAGAATTGGCTTATGATTTGGTAGCCAAAATCAGGAGTGGGTGCAAAACACAGAAGACATGCAAATATCCCATTCACATGTCATCTCTGTTTTGGATCCACTCCTGGTTTTTTTGCATTAGCAATACTGATGGATTACTGACCAAATGCTGACCGAGTGACGGCGGAGGCTCCACAGACAGGATCCGTTTTTTTATTGGTTATTGTTCTGACGGATCAGAGGAAGCGCAAAATAATCAGTGACGTCACCACACACTTACTGCTGACCCCCTCTCCACTCTGTCGGGGGCTCTACTTGTAAAAGGGGTTAATAGAACAGGTTCTGTAGACATCTATGTGGAATCCGCTGACGACAGTGTAAAAGGAGTGCGCTTCTTCTGGGCGCTAACATCGACCTGTAAGGCTGAGGTCACACTGGAGTTTTTTGGTCAGTTTTGGCCCCGTGACTGCCCCAATAAGTGAAGTGTGCAGTGATCTACACCGCTATACAGGCTCAGTGTTCTACACCGCTATACAGGCTCAGTGTTCTACACCGCTATACAGGCTCAGTGTTCTACACCGCTATACAGGCTCAGTGTTCTACACCGCTATACAGGCACAGTGTTCTACACCGCTATACAGGCACAGTGTTCTACACCGCTATACAAGCACAGTGTTCTACACCGCTATACAGGCACAGTGTTCTACACCGCTATACAGGCACAGTTCTCTACACACCTATAAAGGCACAGTGCTCTACACCGCTATACAGGCACAGTGTTCTACACTGCTATACAGGCACAGTGTTCTACACCACTATACAGGCACAGTGTTCTACACCGCTATACAGGCACAGTGTTCTACACCGCTATACAGGCACAGTGTTCTACACCGCTATACAAGCACAGTGTTCTACACCGCTATACAGGCACAGTGTTCTACACCGCTATACAGGCACAGTGTACTACACCACTATACAGGCACAGTGTTCTACACCACTATACAGGCACAGTGTTCTACACCGCTATACAGGCACAGTGCTCTACACCGCTATACAGGCACAGTGCTGTACACCGCTATACAGGCACAGTGTTCTACACCGCTATACAGGCACAGTGTTCTACACCGCTATACAGGCACAGTGTTCTACACCGCTATACAGGCACAGTGTTCTACACCACTATACAGGCACAGTGTTCTACACCGCTATACAGGCACAGTGTTCTACACCACTATACAGGCACAGTGGTTCTACACCGCTATACAGGCACAGTGTTCTACACCACTATACAGGCACAGTGTTCTACACCGCTATACAGGCACAGTGTTCTACACCGCTATACAGGCACAGTGTTCTACACCGCTATACAGGATCAGTGTTCTACACCGCTATACAGGCACAGTTCTCTACACACCTATAAAGGCACAGTGTTCTACACCGCTATACAGGCACAGTGTTCTACACCGCTATAAAGGCACAGTGTTCTACACCGCTATACAGGCACAGTGTTCTACACCGCTATACAGGCACAGTGCTTTACACCGCTATACAGGCACAGTGTTTTACACCGCTATACAGGCACAGTGTTCTACACCGCTATACAGGCACAGTGTTCTACACCGCTATACAGGCACAGTGTTCTACACCGCTATACAGGCACAGTGTTCTACACCGCTATACAGGCACAGTGTTCTACACCGCTATACAGGCAGAGTGTTCTACACCGCTATACAGGCACAGTGTTCTACACCAGCTATACAGGCACAGTGTTCTACACCCGCTATACAGGCACAGTGTTCTACACCGCTATACAGGCACAGTGTTCTACACCGCTATACAGGCACAGTGTTCTACACCGCTATACAGGCACAGTGTTCTACACCACTATACAGGCACAGTGTTCTACACCGCTATACAGGCACAGTGTTCTACACCGCTATACAGGCACAGTGTTCTACAACCGCTATACAGGCACAGTGTTCTACACCGCTATACAGGCACAGTGTTCTACACCGCTATACAGGCACAGTGTTCTACACCGCTATACAGGCACAGTGTTCTACACCACTATACAGGCACAGTGTTCTACACCGCTATACAGGCACAGTGTTCTACACCGCTATACAGGCACAGTGTTCTACACCGCTATACAGGCACAGTGTTCTACACCGCTATACAGGCACAGTGTTCTACACCGCTATACAGGCACAGTGTTCTACACCGCTATACAGGCACAGTGTTCTACACCGCTATACAGGCACAGTGTTCTACACACGCTATACAGGCACAGTGTTCTACACCGCTATACAGGCACAGTGTTCTACACCGCTATACAGGCACAGTGTTCTACACCGCTATACAGGCACAGTGTTCTACACCGCTATACAGGCACAGTGTTCTACACCGCTATACAGGCACAGTGTTCTACACAGCTATACAGGCACAGTGTTCTACACCCTATACAGGCACAGTGTTCTACACCGCTATACAGGCACAGTGTTCTACACCGCTATACAGGCACAGTGCTTCTACACCCTATACAGGCACAGTGTTCTACACCGCTATACAGGCACAGTGTTCTACACCGCTATACAGGCACAGTGTTCTACACACCTATACAGGCACAGTGTTCTCAGCATAAAGGTACACAGCTATACAGGCACAGTGTCTACACCACTATACAGGCACAGTGTGTCTACACCGCTATACAGGCACAAGTGTTCTACACCGCTATACAGGCACAGTGTTCTACACCGCTATACAGGCACAGTGTTCTACACCGCTATACAGGCACAGTGTTCTACACCGCTATACAGGCACAGTGTTCTACACCGCTATACAGGCACAGTGTTCTACACACCTATAAAGGCACAGTGTTCTACACCTCTATACAGGCACAGTGCTCTACACCCCTATACAGGCACAGTGTTCTACACCGCTATACAGGCACAGTGTTCTACACCGCTATACAGGCACAGTGTTCTACACCACTATACAGGCACAGTGTTCTACACCGCCTATACAGGCACAGTGTTCTACACCGCTATACAGGCACAGTGTTCTACACCGCTATACAGGCACAGTGTTCTACACCTCTATACAGGCACAGTGCTCTACACCCGTATACAGGCACAGTGTTCTACACCTCTATACAGGCACAGTGTTCTACACCGCTATACAGGCACAGTGTTCTACACCACTATACAGGCACAGTGTCTACACCGCCATACAGGCACAGTGTTCTACACCGCTATACAGGCACAGTGCTCTACACCGCTATACAGGCACAGTGCTCTACACCCCTATACAGGCACAGTGTTCTACACCTCTATACAGGCACAGTGCTCTACACCCCTATACAGGCACAGTGTTCTACACCTCTATACAGGCACAGTGTTCTACACCGCTATACAGGCACAGTGTTCTACACCGCTATACAGGCACAGTGTTTCTACACCCACTATACAGGCACAGTGTTCTACACCCTATACATGCCAGTTACCACCGTACAGGCACAGTGTTCTACACCTCTATACAGGCACAGTGTTCTACACCTCTATACAGGCACAGTGTTCTACACCTCTATACAGGCACAGTGTTCTACACCGCTATACAGGCACAGTGTTCTACACCACTATACAGGCACAGTGTTCTACACCACTATACAGGCACAGTGTTCTACACCACTATACAGGCACAGTGTTCTACACCGCTATACAGGCACAGTGTTCTACACCGCTATACAGGCACAGTGTTCTACACCGCCATACAGGCACAGTGTTCTACACCGCTATACAGGCGCAGTGTTCTACACCGCTATACAGGCACAGTGTTCTACACCTCTATACAGGCACAGTGCTCTACACCCCTATACAGGCACAGTGTTCTACACCTCTATACAGGCACAGTGTTCTACACCGCTATACAGGCACAGTGTTCTACACCACTATACAGGCACAGTGTTCTACACCGCCATACAGGCACAGTGTTCTACACCGCTATACAGGCACAGTGCTCTACACCGCTATACAGGCACAGTGCTCTACACCCCTATACAGGCACAGTGTTCTACACCTCTATACAGGCACAGTGCTCTACACCCCTATACAGGCACAGTGTTCTACACCTCTATACAGGCACAGTGTTCTACACCGCTATACAGGCACAGTGTTCTACACCGCTATACAGGCACAGTGTTCTACACCACTATACAGGCACAGTGCTCTACACCCCTATACAGGCACAGTGCTCTACACCACTATACAGGCACAGTGTTCTACACCGCTATACAGGCACAGTGTTCTACACCGCTATACAGGCACAGTGTTCTACACCGCTATACAGGCACAGTGTTCTACACCGCTATACAGGCACAGTGTTCTACACACCTATAAAGGCACAGTGCTCTACACCGCTATAAAGGCACAGTGCTCTACACACCTATAAAGGCACAGTGTTCTACACCGCTATAAAGGCACAGTGTTCTACACCGGTATACAGGCACAGTGCTCTACACTCCTATACAGGCACAGTGTTCTACACCGCTATACAGGCACAGTGCTCTACACCGCTATACAGGCACAGTGCTCTACACCGCTATAAAGGCACAGTGCTCTACACCGCTATAAAGGCTCTCTGCAGACAGGAAATAGCCGTTTTAATGAAATTTACCGTGAATACATTCGGATCAAACCATATTTTTCCTGAAAAATTTGGCAAACTGGCGAATCAAATTTTTAAAAAATTCACTCTTCTCTAGTCACGACTCTAACAACATTTGGTGTCCAATCCTAGGAGATAGAGGACCAACGATGAGGATCGGGCGCCAGACGTCTGCAGGGAAAATCATTCATCCTGATTAAAAGGAATTGAATCATCCTATGATAATGTAATCATCTATCTGATCCTGGGAAAGCTGGGTGACAACCAACATGGCCGCCATTAGTCATAGGCAGCAGATGCACCTGGGGGGCTCCTCTGTACAGCTCTGCACAGATTTGCCGTTCAGGGGATGTCATGACACTGACTAGAAGGGGAAAGTCCGCAGTCGGATGATGCAGAAGTGACTTTCCCTCCTTGCATCAGTGAGAGTCGGGAACCTGAATCATGGAAGGAATGATGTTGGCTCCACGCGGGGAGAGCGGGGGGGGGGGGGGGGGGGGGATGCGGCGGCCGTCACTGACTACTGATCAGGTGGAAGGTATTTTAGGAAGTTGTCATCATCCTCACATCCTGAACCTCCTGCTCCTCCACACATCACACACCCAGGAATTTCCATGGTGGGTGGAATCTAAAAACTCTTGTTGGGGGTTTTGTTTTTGCCGCGCTGACGCTATTCCGGGGTCCTGGCGATTATGGCAGGACCAGATTTCTGGTTTTCATGTTTTACAAAATGAAAACATTTTTTAATGCATGTTTACTGTTTTAATGTCGCCCTGTTCTGAGGCGCCGCATTGTTTTCTTTATTGGCGCCATTCTGGGGTTCACACGACTTTCAATCACGTGTTTTTGGAGGCGAGGCGATAGTTTTGTGTGTGTTTTTTGTATGATCTCATTATACAGCTTATACGGAGGCGGCGATTGCGATGACGGTCGGTATTTTATACATTGTTTCATTTCTCTAATAATAAAGGTCTAATGTACTGCAGAGTGTAAGGCCTCCTGCACACGAACGTGTGCGCCCCGTGCCCGTGCTGCGGCCTGCACATTGCGGCAATGCAGCCGCAGCGGATCGCAAAAAGATAGGACATGTTCTATCTTTTAGCGGAACGGAAGTACAGGACGAAACCCCACAGAAGCAGTACGTAGTGCTTTCATAGGGTTCCGTTCCGCACCATTCCGCATCACCGGATTTGCAGACACATTCAAGTGAAAGGGTCCGCATCCGTGATGTGGAATACCCACGGAACGGCGCCTGTGCATTGCGGATCCGCAAATGTGGTTCGCATTACGGCCACGGAGCGCACACGTTCATGTGAAGGAGGCCTAAGAGGTGCAGAAAGATGGCTGCCCAAGAAAGCTCCTGCTCTGTCACAGTGCCATAGGTCAAGAAGGGGTTAAATTAGATGATGTTATGCGGGGGCAGTAAATGTTCATGAACTTTCGATGTTCCTCTCAGAAAATCAGTAAATAGTAGATAGAGGGGGATTCAGCTGTAGGGCCTGGGGCCCCCTGTAGCTGGGCCCTTGTGGCCCCGGCTGTGTTATCAGGACTATGTCAGGAACAGCTTTTGGTCCTTGGATGTACCGTACGTGATTGGAGTTTCCATTCCTGGTGGAGACCTGCTCACAGCTCAGGGTTTGTTATAGTTGCATCCAGTTTAGTCTTCTATACATCCTGGACTGCACTGATACATTGTAACAAAGTGTCAGCATAGCTCTCAGAATATTCTCTAGACTGATACATAGTAACAACCTCTCATCTGAGACAAGTATTAGGTTGGTTTTAATCCTCCAGATATACTGTAAATAAGAGGGTTCCCAGTCACTGACAGCAAGCAGAGATGTTGAAAATGGTGAGGAAGGGACACTTAGCTGTCACCGGCGCTGGGTGGGGAGATTATGGAGCAGCGGTCGGCTCTCGGCAACCAAGTCATTAGTCACAATCTCAGAGTGGAGGGTACGGCCAGGGGTGGACCGCCAACTGGCGAGGCACTTACCTCAGGCGGCACCACCTAGGGACAAGCGGGGGCCGTGGGCAATGAGAGCTTCCATATTCAACTGTATTGCCGTCCTGATGATAGTGCAATGTCTCCCTGCCCCGCCGTTCCCGCTGAGGGCGACGCAGGCAGTGCGATGACGTCATCAGCATCACACCGCCTGAGCCGGGCAGCACACAGACCGCGCACATGAGCCACATGCAGGTAAGTATTGAGTTTATTATTTTTCTTTGTCAGATTCAGGGGTCACTGGGACCAGAGTGTGGCTTTTTGTCACCTCACTGACTAGTTATTTTAATAAAACATACATTTTAATGATTCATCTTAAAATATTTATTTCAACTCTAAATGACTAAGATTTAAAATTCCTCAGAACTTGGAGGGATGGGAATTGTATCTGTTACTCATAGATGGACGTATTCCCTGCTGGGGGGGCTGATATCTCCTCAGGGTTACCCCCTTCTTTCCATGTGTCCTACTGCCTTCAGTCGATCTATTCCCTATACCCGCTGTTTGTGTAGCTGTGAATACTGTCTCCCCTGTCGGGGATCCCTTCTCTCCAATTCTGAACTAAAACCAGTGTTACTCCTGCATCCCTACATGTTTCGCCGTATCAACGGCTTCTTCAGGGGATGGCGGGCAGGCAACAACGTGTGGGGGGCACAAATTATAAGGAAGTATTTTTGTTCTGGCACTTGTTATAAGGGGCATTTTTGTACTGGCACACATTATAAGGAGGTATTTTTTGTACTGGTGCACATTGTAAGGGTGTATTTTATACTGGCACACATTATAAGGAAGTATTTTTGTTCTGGCACTTGTTATAAGGAGGTATTTTTTGTACTGGTGCACATTGTAAGGGTGGATTTTATACTGGCACACATTAAAAGGAGGCATTTCTTGTACTGCACACATAATAAGGGGGTATTTCTTGTACTGGCACACATTATAAGGGGTGGTTTTGTACTGGCACACATTATAAGGGGACATTTTTGTACTGCACATGTAATAAGGTAATAAGAATTTTTTGCACTGGAACACATTATAAAGGGGTGTTTATGGTACTGGCACACAATATAAGCATAATCTTTGTAATGGCACACCTATAAGGGGGTATTTTTTGTAATGGCGCACATTATAAGGGGGTATTTTTTGTACTGACACACTAAGGGTATATTTATGGTACTGGCATACATTATAAGGCCTCATGCACACGACAGTTTTTTTTCACGGTCCGCAAAAACGGGGTCCGTGGGTCCGTGATCCGTGACCGTTTTTTCGTCCGTGGGTCTTCCTTGATTTTTGGAGGATCCACGGACATGAAAAAAAAGTCGTTTTGGTGTCCGCCTGGCCGTGCGGAGCCAAACGGATCCGTCCTGAATTACAATGCAAGTCAATGGGGACGGATCCGTTTGACGTTGACACAATATGGCGCAATTTCAAACGGATCCGTCCCCATTGACTTTCAATGTAAAGTCTGGAGTTCTTTTATACCATCGGATTGGAGTTTCCTCCAATCCGATGGTATATTTTAACTTGAAGCGTCCCCATCACCATGGGAACGCCTCTATGTTAGAATATACTGTCGGATATGAGCTACTTCGTGAAACTCATATCCGACAGTATATTCTAACACAGAGGCGTTCCCATGGTGATGGGGACGCTTCTAGTTAGAATACACTACAAACTGTGTACATGACTGCCCCCTGCTGCCTGGCAGCACCCGATCTCTTACAGGGGGCCGTGATCAGCACAATTAACTCCTCAGGTGCCGCACCTGAAGGGGTTAATTGTACTATCATATCCCCCTGTAAGAGATCAGGGCTGCCAGGCAGCAGGGGGCAGACCCCCCCCCCTCCCCAGTTTAAATATCGTTGGTGGCACAGTGTGCGCCCACCATCGGCCCCCCCCTTCCTCCCTCTATTGTTATAAATCGTTGGTGGCACAGTGTGCGCCCCCCATCGGGCCCCCCGTCCTCCCTCTAGTGTAATAAATCGTTGGTGGCACAGTGTGCGCCCCCCATCGGGCCCCCCGTCCTCCCTCTAGTGTAATAAATCGTTGGTGGCACAGTGTGCGCCCACCATCGCCCCCCCCTCCCTCCCTCTATTGTAATAAATCGTTGGTGGCACAGTGTGCGCCCCCCATCGGGCCCCCCCTTCCTCCCTCTATTGTTATAAATCGTTGGTGGCACAGTGTGCACCCCCCATCGGGCCCCCCCTTCCTCCCTCTATTGTTATAAATCGTTGGTGGCACAGTGTGCGCCCCCCATCGGCCCCCCTCCCTCTATAGCAGTAACAACATTGGTGGCAGTGTGCGGCCTCCCATCTCCCCCCCCCCCGATCATTGGTGGCAGCGTAGTTCCGATCGAAGTCCCAGTTTAATCGCTGGGGCTCCGATCGGTAACCATGGCAACCAGGACGCTACTGCAGCCCTGGTTGCCATGGTTACTTAGCAATAGTACAATAGTAGAAGACTCATAGTTACCTGCTTGCTGCTGCGATGTCTGAGTCCGGCCGGGAGCTCCACCTACTGGTAAGTGACAGGTCTGTGCGGCGCATTGCTAAAGAACTGTCACTTACCAGTAGGTGGAGCTCCCGGCCGGTCACAGACATCGCAGCAGCAAGCAGGTAAGTATGAATCTTCTACTGTTGTACTATTGCTAAGTAACCATGGCAACCAGGGCTGCAGTAGCTTCCTGGTTGCCATGGTTACCGATCGGAGCCCCAGCGATTAAACTGGGACTCCGATCGGAACTCCGCTGCCACCAATGATGGGGGGGGGGGGGGAGATGGGAGGCCGCACACTGCCACCAATGTTGTTACTGCTATAGAGGGAGGGGGGCCGATGGGGGGGCGCACACTGTGCCACCAACGATTTATAACAATAGAGGGAGGAAGGGGGGGCCCGATGGGGGGCGCACACTGTGCCACCAACGATTTATTACACTAGAGGGAGGAAGGGGGGGGCGATGGTGGGCGCACACTGTGCCACCAACGATTTATTACACTAGAGGGAGGCCCGATGGGGGGCGCACACTGTGCCACCAACGATATTCAAACTGGGGAGGGGGGGGGGGTCTGCCCCCTGCTGCCTGGCAGCCCTGATCTCTTACAGGGGGATATGATAGTACAATTAACCCCTTCAGGTGCCGCACCTGACAGGGTTAATTGTGCTATCATATCCCCCTGTAAGAGATCGGGTGCTGCCAGGCAGCAGGGGGCAGTCATGTACACAGTTTGTAGTGTATTCTAACTAGAAGCGTCCCCATCACCACGGGAACGCTTCTGTGTTAGAATATACTGTCGGATATGAGTTTTCACGAAGTGAAAACTTAGATCTGAAAAAGCTTTTATGCAGACGGATCTTCGGATCCGTCTGTATGAAAGCAACCTACGGCCACGGATCACGGACACGGATGCCAATCTTGTGTGCATCCGTGTTCTTTCACGGACACATTGACTTGAATGGGTCCGTGAACCGTTGTCCGTCAAAAAAATAGGACAGGTCATATTTTTTTGACGGACAGGATACACGGATCACGGCCTCGGCTGCAAAACGGTGCATTTTCCGATTTTTCCACGGACCCATTGAAAGTCAATGGGTCCGCGAAAAAAAACGGAAAACGGCACAACGGCCACGGATGCACACAACGGTCGTGTGCATGAGGCCTAAGTGAAATTATTACTACTGGGGCATTATGGTGGGCTCTACTACTACATGGGACACTACAGGGGGAATTACTACTGGGGGTTTATGGGGTTTATAGCATTATTACTTCTGGGGCACTGTTAACAGTAAGTGCACTCTGGCAGAGAATTATTACTATTGGTGAACTTTTGGGGGGCACTTTTACTAGGGGGGGGCACAGTATCAGTTTAGCACAATTATTTTTGGGGAACATTGTGTTTACAGCATTATTACTGTCAGGGACACTATTTGATGGGCGCAGTTATTTTTTAGGGCACTGTGTGCCAATAATTATTTTCAGGGGGATGGCTTCTGCAGTATAGTATTGGGGTCACAGCAGGCTCAGTATTGAGGTGGCAGAATGGGGTGTTCAGAAGGTGGGAGGATGATGAAAAGTAGGAAATTAAGATGTCTGTGTGTCATGCAGAGACGAGACATGGCTGAAAGAAATCATCATGGTGGTCTGGTCTGAATGGAGAAGATGAGGAAAGAGAACATCTATTGTACATCAGAGGAGATGTCACTGGATGTAAGAGGTACGTGGAGCTCATTAGTGGTGCACATCTGAGTGCTACACTAATGACCTGGCATAATGGTTAATTGAGCAGAGGAGCAGCGGGCTCTGGTTATCTCCAGATCATGAGTGATCCTGCTGGGAGAAATCACCTCCAGCAGGGAGATATTTAAAGACACAGGCTAGCATGAGTCAGGTGTCAGAGGACTCTACGGTGGCCCAGACCTCCATCAGTTCAGGTGTCAGAGAAATTCACAATGACCCAGACCACCATCATGTCAGATGTCAGAAGACTCCACGGGGGCCTGGACTTTGATCATGTCAGGTGTCAGAGGACTCCGCCATGGCCCGACCCTCCATAATTTCAGGTGTCAGAGGACTCCATGGGGCCAAGATGTGTGGCAAGATGTGTGGCACCATACCGTGCCACACAGTGAAATGCGCTTTCTGCTTCCAGAATGTACAGACTACAGGGATCATCAGGGGTGTTGCTAGGTTAAAACATTCAGGGCCTGGGCCCCTGATGTTTTGTCCCAAGCCCGAATGTCCTGCCTGCCTGCTAGATACAACTGTAAGTCCTCAGGACCGAAATACTATTGAATCTAATGCACTGGAAGAGCTGAAGGACCTGTGATGACATCACAGGTCATGTGACCAGTAAAACAGGCAGTGGTTGAGAAGGACCTGTGATGATGTCACCATCTTGTGACCAGTGCAGGAGAGGACGGCAGTGAAAAGGAGAAGACCTGGGGGAAGAAGCTGTGGTGAGGTCTGTACATGAGGAGAGGTAAGTGAAGGCAGAGGCTGAGCAATTCTTGGAGTTGTAGTTATTTAACTGGGACTGTATGTTAGGGCTGAAGGGAGGGATGTTATTTACATGGGACTATATATTGGAGGTGCTGAAGGGAGGGAGAGATGTTATTTACATGGGACTGTATGGTGGAGGGAGGAATATAACTACAGGGGGCACTGCAGGGGGCATTATAAATACTGGGGGCACTTCAGGGTAAGCAGAATAACAGTAGGGGCAGTACAAATACTGGGGGCACTGTAGGGGCATTATAAATACTGGGGCACTGTAGGGGTATTAAAAATCCAGGGGACATTAGGCGTTCTTATTACTACTGGCGGCTCTATAAGAAGGACTTATAGATCTGCCTTATTTCTAATAAGAGCACTATGGGGGACGTATTACTACTGAGGGGTCTGTGGAGAGCTTTATTACCACTGGGGGAACAATAGGGGGGCCTTATTTCTACTGGGGGCTCTGGGAGGGTATCATTAATACTGGAGGGCTCTTTTACTAATGGGGGCACTCTTGGGGAGCGTTATTACTGTTGGGGGCACTGTAGGGGGCAGTATTACTAATGGGGACATTCTAGAAGGGAATTGCTATTGGTGGAACTATGAGGAGCACTATTACTATGGGGGCACTGATATTTCTTCAGGATAGTACTTGGGGTATTGGGGGGCACAGCGAGCAGCAGGATAACACTGAGGGGGCTCAAGGTTGGGGGATGATGATAGAAATTTGAGGAAGTTAAGATGTCTGTGTGTCACACTCTGCAGAGACGAGGCGGCTGAGAGAAGTTGAGAGAGAAGATCTACATCAGAGGAGACGTCACCTGGAGGCCCTGGATGTGAGAGGTAAGTGCTGCTGTATAGCAAGTACAGGAAAATGCGGGGTGTGGTGGGAGGGGGGACGACGACTTAGAGGACTGGACCATATTCATTGGGGCTTGGGCCCCGGATCTATTGAGACCCTAGCAACGCCCCTGCCTCTGAAGCAAACTCCCTTTTTCCTGCTTTAAACTGAAGTCATTCATACAAATAAAGACAATTCACCAATGTTTTGGGTTGAGTGAGATTGGCCACAGCTTTATTACATTAAATCGTCCTTAAGTCCACGACCATTAAGCCAAGCACCAAATACCAACAATGTTCTCTTTCTCATCCGAATGCAAGCTGTCGGACAGCAAGCATGAGGACCTCCCTTTCTTTCTTCAGGCACAGACCACCACCAACAGCTGTGACAAATGGAGAACTCAGCCATCGACCAGACGAGTATATAAAGAAGTCAATAGACTTAAAAGGATTAAGAGAAAATAAACAGAACATCAATTCAATATAACGAAATATAAACATAACATAAATATACTGTAAATAAATATCATAAGTAGAAAAGGAGGGGGGGGGGGGGGTTCCTCACGCTGAATCCCGCCAAAGGTAAGCAGTTACCATAACTCGGCTTTTTATACACTTCCCATAACATAACAGACGGGAAAGGGTAAAACCAATCATCCGATCCCCTTTCTATTTACATTCCCCTGCAGTCCATGGCTATCTCATTAACCATTTCATGACCTAGACTGGGTGGTTTCTCTACAACCCTCAGATTTGGCCTCAACTCATCTGCGATGATCTGCTGCTCTGTGGCCCATGCCCGGATGTGTTGTACCAGTCACCTCCACCATCTAGCTAGCTCTACACGGGTTTATTTCTGACTTTGCTTTAGCAGCCACTTCCCAGCTCACTCTTTAATCTCCTGCTTCTGACCATGAGGTATAAGGAGCCCTGCTATTTATTACCACCCCCCCCCCCCCCGCTCCTATAAGAAGGCTTTCTACAAGATTTTGTGAGATTTTTTGCCCCTTCATCCAACATCATTTGTGCGGTCAGACCTTGATGTTGGAGGAGAGGGCCTGGCTCACAGTGTCCTGATGTTGGATGGGGTTGGGGTCAGGACTTTGTGCGGCCAGTCAGGTTCTTTCCAACTCTACCAGCCATGTCTTTATGGAGCTTGCTGTGTGCACTGGGACGCTGTCATGGAGTAACAGAAAATGGCCTTCCCCAAACTGTGCCCACAGAGTTGCCACCATACAATTGTCCACAGTGTCTTGCCTGCTGAAGCTTTAAGATTTCCTTTCACTGGAACTAAGGAGCCAAGGCCGGCCCTATCAACCCTACGCCAGCAGACTGTGCAACTGGTACAATGCAGTCAGACAGGTAACGTTCTCCTGGCATTCACCACACTCGTCCACCAGACCTCCAGATAGAAAAGACATTTCAAGAACCGTCTCGTGGCTACGATGATTCCCATTACAGGACCACGCCGAAATTCAGGGAGCTCTTTACAATGAGCCATACTGTCACCAATGTCTGTAGAGGCAACGGCATGATCAGGGGCTGGATGTTATACACCTGTGGTAACAGCAGACTGCATAGCTAGACGCTGGATGTTATACACTGTGGTAATGGTAGACTGCATGGCTGGAGGCTGGATGTTATACACTGTGGTAATGGTAGACTGCATGGCTAGAGGCTGGATGTTATACACCTGTGGTAATGGTAGACTGCATGGCTAGAGGCTGGATGTTATACACCTGTGGTAATGGTAGACTGCATGGCTAGAGGCTGGATGTTATACACCTGTGGTAATGGCAGACTGCATGGCTAGAGGCTGGATGTTATACACTATGGTAATGGGAGACTGCATGGCTAGAGGCTGGATGTTATACACCTGTGGTAATGGTAGACTGCATGGCTAGAGGCTGGATGTTATACACTATGGTAATGGAAGACTGCATGGCTAGAGGCTGGATGTTATACACTGTGGTAATGGTAGACTGCATGGCTAGAGGCTGGATGTTATACACTATGGTAATGGAAGACTGCATGGCTAGAGGCTGGATGTTATACACTGTGGTAATGGTAGACTGCATGGCTAGAGGCTGGATGTTATACACTATGGTAATGGGAGACTGCATGGCTAGAGGCTGGATGTTATACACCTGTGGTAATGGTAGACTGCATGGCTAGGGGCTGGATGTTATATACCTTGGTAATGGCAGACTGCATGGCTAGAGGCTGGATGTTATACACCTGTGGTAATGGTAGACTGCATGGCTAGAGGCTGGATGTTATACACCTGTAGTAATGGTAGACTGCATGGCTAGAGGCTGGATGTTATACACCTGTGGTAATGGTAGACTGTATGGCTAGGGGCTGCATGTTATACACTGTAGTAATGGCAGACTGCATGGCTAGAGGCTGGATGTTATACACCGTGGTAATGGTAGTCTGCATGGCTAGAGGCTGGATATTATACACCTGTGGTAATGGTAGACTGCATGGCTAGAGGCTGGATGTTATACACTATGGTAATGGAAGACTGCATGGCTAGAGGCTGGGTGTTATACACCTGTGGTAATGGTAGACTGCATGGCTGGAGGCTGGGTGTTATAGACCTGTGGTAATAGTAGACTGTATGGCTAGGGGCTGGATGTTATACACCTGTAGTAATGGTAGACTGCATGGTTAGAGGCTGGATGTTATACACTGTGGTATAGGTAGACTGCATGGCTAGAGGCTGGATGTTATACACTGTGGTAATGGTAGACTGCATGGCTAGAGGCTGGATGTTATACACTGTGGTAATAGTAGACTGCATGGCTAGAGGCTGGATGTTATACACTGTGGTAATGGTAGACTGCATGGCTAGGGGCTGGATGTTATACACCTGTGGTAATGGTAGACTGAATGGCTAGAGGCTGGATGTTATACACCTGTGGTAATGGTAGACTGCATGGCTAGAGGCTGGATGTTATACACCTGTGGTAATGGCAGACTGCATGGCTAGAGGCTGGATGTTATACACTATGGTAATGGGAGACTGCATGGCTAGAGGCTGGATGTTATACACCTGTGGTAATGGCAGACTGCATGGCTAGAGGCTGGATGTTATACACTATGGTAATGGTAGACTGAATGGCTAGGGGCTGGATGTTATACACTGTGGTAATGGCAGACTGCATGGCTAGAGGCTGGATGTTATACACCTGTGGTAATGGTAGACTGCACGGCTAGAGGCTGGATGTTACACACTGTGGTAATGGTAGACTGCATGGCTAGAGGCTGGATGTTATACACTGTGGTAATGGTAGACTGCATGGCTAGAGGCTGGATGTTATACACCTGTAGTAATGGTAGACTGCATGGTTAGAGGATGGATGTTATACACTATGGTAATGGCACTTAATGATACACCTGAATTCAATGATGATACTGTTCTCCATATAGTATACGTATCTGTCAGGAAGTAGGGAAAACAGAGCGATGTTCTGCAGATCTCTAGATGTCCATGGTGTAATAATCTGCAGAATATATAACAATGCATCTCTCAGGGGGTAGAGAGAACAGAGCAATGTACTGCAGATCTCTAGAAAGGTCAGAGGTGTAATAATCTGCAGGATATACCACTATGTATCTGTGGGGAGGTAGAGAGGACAGAGCAATGTTCTGCAGATCTGTAGAGAGGTCAGTGGTGTAATATTCTGCAGGGTATATCACTATGTATCTGTCAGGTGGTAGAGAGGACAAAGCGATGTTCTGCAGATCTCTAGAGGTCTCTAGTTTGCTATGTCATCTAAACGGCTGGGATAAGATGGGTGACTGGACTGGTTCTGCGGGGTCCCGGTTGCTCTTGTAGTCATGTCTCCTGGTCTCGGTCGGTGACTACAAACAGCTGCAATGTCTGGGCGCACAGATGGGACGGATCATGTGCTGTCTGCAGCCCGAACATGGCAGCGGGCGAGGCTCGGTAATCTTTGTTCTTTTAGTTTCCCACGAACCTTCCTGGCAGAAGAGAGAAGAGGAAGCGCTGATCCTGCCATCATGGCCAGAAGCCACCCCGTCCACACATTCCCAGGACATGATGTGGGTGGAGGAGCCAAGACGATGCAGCCGAGAGCGAGTGAGGACCCCAGAGACTGGAGTGGGTGAGGACCCCGAAGACGGGAGTAGGTGAGGACCCCGAAGACGGGAGCAGGTGAGGACCCCGAAGACGGGAGCAGGTGAGGACCCCGAAGACGGGAGCTGGTGAGGACCCCGAAGACGGGAGAAGGTGAGGACCCCAGAGACGGGAGCTGGTGAGGACCCCAGAGACGGGAGCTGGTGAGAACCCCAGAGACGGGAGCTGGTGAGGACCCCAGAGACGGGAGCGGGTGAGGACCCCAGAGACGGGAGCGGGTGAGGACCCCAGAGACGGGAGCGGATGAGGACCCCAGAGACGGGAGCGGATGAGGACCCCAGAGACTGGAGCGGATGAGGACCCCAGAGACTGGAGCGGGTGAGGCCCCCAGAGACTGGAGCGGGTGAGGCCCCCAGAGACTGCAGCGGGTGAGAACCCCAGAGACGGGAGCTGGGGAGAACCCCAGAGACGGGAGCAGGTGAGGACCCCAGAGATGGGAGCAGGTGAGGACCCCGAAGACGGGAGAAGGTGAGGACCCCGAAGACGGGAGAAGGTGAGAACCCCAGAGACGGGAGCTGGTGAGAACCCCAGAGACGGGAGCGGGTGAGGCCCCCAGAGACGGTAGCGGGTGAGGATCCCAGAGACGGGAGCAGATGAGGATCCCAGAGACGGGAGCAGATGAGGATCCCAGAGACGGGAGCAGATGAGGATCCCAGAGACGGGAGCGGGTGAGGACCCCAGAGACGGGAGCGGGTGAGGACCCCAGAGACGGGAGCGGGTGAGGACCCCAGAGACGGGAGCGGGTGAGGACCCCAGAGACGGGGGCGGGTGAGGACCCAAGAGACGGGAGAGGGTGAGGACCCCAGAGACGGGAGCGGGTAAAGACCCAAGAGACGGGAGCAGGTGAGGACCCCAGAGACGGGGGCGGGTGAGGCCCCCAGAGACTGGAGCGGATGAGGACCCCAGAAACGGGAGTGGGTGAGGACCCCAAAGACGGGAGCGCATTAGGGCCCCAGAGGGGAGCGGGTGAGGACCCCAGAGACGGGAGCAGGTGAGGACCCCAGAGGCGGGAGCGGGTGAGGACTCCAAAGGCGGGAGCAGATGAGGACCCCAGAGACTGGAGTGGGTAAGGACACCAGAGACGGGAGTAGGTGAGGACCCCGTAGACGGTAGCAGGTGAGGATCCCAGAGATGGGAGCGGGTGAGGCCCCCAGAGACTGGGGCGGGTGAGGACCCCAGACGGGAGCGGGTGAGGACCCCTGAAACGGGCGCGGGTGAGGACCCCTGAGCAGGTGATATGATGAGATGGGCAGGGTCCTCATCACCCCAGCGATCAGCTGCAATTCAGGGTGCATACTCCTTGTAATGTCCCTACACAAGACATGAAGCATTACCTTGTGTTACAGCAGCGGCCGCTGCTCTGCCCACCTGCTCCAGTCTGTGCCGCCTCGCATTCTCCCATTTTTCCCAGTGGGTCCAGCTGCTGAGGTTCCTCTGTCACTCCATGCTGCAGCCAGCTTCACAAGAACAAAACCTTTCTCCATCCTCTGCTCATAGGGCGTGTGCGCTCCCTCCAGCTCTGAGAGGCCCAGTACACGTGCACCCTAATCTGCTCCAGCCAATGGTTGGCCGCCTTGGGATACTTAAGACACCTTCCCTACTGTGAAGGTGCCTGAGCAATAGCGGCCTAGTGGCTCCCCTGCAGTGAAGTCCAGATCCCTGTACAGAGGTTAAAGGGTCAAATCTGTGAATGGCACAGTGGCTCCACACCCATTGCCGTAACACCATGTAGCCGTCCGTGAAGTGTGTGCTGCATGAAAATGAGATTCCTGGCCCCTGATTGGTGAAGGGTGACGTAACAAGGTCCTGGTGGTCACTTCCCCCATGGGTGGTCCTTTAATATCCAATAACGAGGGCAGGTGAAAATATATTGTAATTAATATTACCAGGTCGTGGCCCCTGCCGAGAAGAGACTACAGGAGGATCAGGGGCGGCCGGGGTCAGCTCTCATTGTTGGAGGCAGCTCTCGCTGTGTCCAGAGTTACCTTGTGTCTTATACTCCAGTCACATCCAGAGCTGCAGTCACAATTCCACTCTTACATCGTGTTTTTCCTCCAGTCACATCCAGAGCTGCATTCAGTATTCAGCTGTCTTCCCGCTATCAGAGCAATGCATTATGGGAGATCAGACGAGAGTGACGAAGACAAGACTCAGCTAGAAGGTGACATGGAGTCCTATTACTGTACAGTCGCCTGATGCCCTGCTGCATTATCGGAGCGCAGCTGTGAGGGGTCTGTCCACAAGCTTGCTGACTGTTTCCCATAGACAGTACTGTCATGTCTGCACACAGTGCTGTCTGTATCATTTTTTTTTATACATTTATTATTTTTTCCCTTCCTGATTGTTCTGTAGAACTCGGTGTCCGGCGGGCGAGGCGCGGCGCTGGGAACGTGAATCCGGGGAGACGTCCAGGCTGTGACGGGAAGCCGCGCTCTAGAAGCCAACACGTCTTGGATGAGAAGAGCTCGAGGGAGGGAAAGTGAAGAATCACGAAAATCACAAAGATGGAAACAATCAGAAGACTGCTGAGGAGGCTGTGCCGGGCAGGAGAGGGTTAATCCAGTCCTGATGTATAATGCACGGCGTATCCCAGTACGGAATATCCTGCGGAGCTGGGAGCGCACTGCAGTATAATGGTCAGACCAGGCAGGTGTCATAGGGGAGTCTTCTGGATCCTCAGAAATGGCCAGGTTCACACATCCTGCGGGGCGGCGGACTAGACCCGGCTGCTGATACCCTTGGTCGGCGTAGTTTGAGACAGCACCCCGTACCCGCTGCACCCCCCTGAAATGAACGGAGCGGCCGGCCGGGCATCCACGACAGGCGAGGGGCTGCAGGGGGTACAGGCCCCCATTCTCCTGATTGGTGGGGGTCCCAGCGGTATGACCCCCCCATCAATCTTATAGTTATCCCCTATCCTGTGAATAGGGGATCATTTATAACAACCGGAATACCCCTTTAGGTCTAACCCTCTTTTTCAGCAGGTCATAAAATAAGTCTAGAAAACCTAATTTTGCCAAAATTGCACGAATTTTCAGACATATTTTAGGTGCAGACACATGAATCCGAACCAATAGACTGAGCTTCCAGAAACTCTGTACAACATGTGGCCCCACACAGATCCCAGTGGGGCCCGATGCTGGTGCAAGTTCTTCCTCCTTCCTTATGATGATGATGGGGTGATAATTATAAGGATGATGGTGGTGATGATAATAATTAGGTTGCTAATAACAAGGATGATCATGAGGGTGATGATGATGCTGATGATAATTATAAGGATGATCATGTGGGTGATGATGATGCTGATGATAATTGTAAGGATGATGGTGGTGATGATAATAAGGATGATCATGAGGGTGATGATGATGCTGATGATAATTATAAGGATGCTGCTGCTGATAATAAGAATTGTAAGGATGATGGTGGTGATGATCTCCTACGTTCCCTGGATCTCCCACATGATCCGTCCTCCTCATGGTGTCCAGTGACCACAGATTCGGATTTTTCCCCAGTTTCTCTCTATTTGGGGACCTTGTCTGCCCAGGACCTCAGTGGTAACGCTGATCTGACCAGCGGCATCAGATTATACCGGGGCAAATGCCGGCTTTGTGGCATCAATAAGGGATTTCCACCACAACTAGCTGCTATTTCTCAGGCACTATATAGCCCTGCTATCTTGGCTTTGTATGGCGGTATTATGTGTGCACTTTATGGCGGTATTATGGCACTATTATTAGAGTGGTATTGTGGTGATCTGAGTCCACGCCTGGTGTCAATAGACAACATGGCCTCCAGTATGTACAGTGCACTGTCCGCTCTCCAGGTACCACCACTGAGGAGCCACAGAGCAGCCGCCACCATCAGTGCCCCGCCATATGTAGAGACATACTTCACTAATGGGAACCACTCACAGCCTGGCAGCGTCACAGATCTGGGATCATTTACCCTCAAACTCTTCCAGATGTCTGGATCCTGGTGATTTATAAGGTCCGTTAACCCCTGAAGAGCCAGCGCAGCGGTGACCATGTCCTGTGAGGTTTCTGCTGTGTGTATAGGGTGTGTACATTGTCATGGTGTATACTAATGAGGCAGAGGCTGGTGCGTCACTCAGTGTAAACACATCCAGCCTCACATGGACGCCGTCCGCACGCAATGGATGAAATGTGCCATAAATGTTTAAAGGCCAATTCCTGACAAGACAAAGAAAAGCCGCACTGAGCGGGAGGATTACCCCCACAGCTCCTGCCCCGAATCCTGGCCGCAGCGCTGCCGCCCGCGTACAGACCGACTCCTGCACAGACTCCTTCCTGTTCTCTGTCACTATCTGCTATCAGCCAAATATAATGCAGTATGAGTGAGGTACCTGTTCTAGGTCCTCCAACAGGCAGAGACAAGCGGCTGACCCTCCCACAGGCAGAGACAAGCGGCTGACCCTCCCACAGGCAGAGACAAGCGGCTGACCCTCCCACAGGCAGAGACAAGCGGCTGACCCTCCCACAGGCAGAGACAAGCGGCTGACCCTCCCACAGGCAGAGACAAGCGGCTGACCCTCCCACAGGCAGAGACAAGCGGCTGACCCTCCCACAGGCAGAGACAAGCGGCTGACCCTCCCACAGGCAGAGACAAGCGGCTGACCCTCCCACAGGCAGAGACAAGCGGCTGACCCTCCCACAGGCAGAGACAAGCGGCTGACCCTCCCACAGGCAGAGACAAGCGGCTGACCCTCCCACAGGCAGAGACAAGCGGCTGACCCTTCAACAGGCAGAGACAAGAGGCTGACCCTCCCACAGGCAGAGACAAGAGGCTGACCCTCCAACAGGCAGAAACAAGCGGCTGACCCTCCCACAGGCAGAGACAAGCGGCTGACCCTCCCACAGGCAGAGACAAGCGGCTGACCCTCCCACAGGCAGAGACAAGCGGCTGACCTTCCCACAGGCAGAGACAAGCGGCTGACCCTCCAACAGGCAGAGACAAGCGGCTGACCCTTCAACAGGCAGAGACAAGAGGCTGACCCTCCCACAGGCAGAGACAAGAGGCTGACCCTCCAACAGGCAGAAACAAGCGGCTGACCCTCCCACAGGCAGAGACAAGAGGCTGACCCTCCAACAGGCAGAGACAAGCGGCTGACCCTCCCACAGGCAGAGACAAGAGGCTGACCTTCCCACAGGCAGAGACAAGCGGCTGACCCTCCCACAGGCAGAGACAAGCGGCTGACCCTCCCACAGGCAGAGACAAGCGGCTGACCCTCCCACAGGCAGAGACAAGCGGCTGACCCTCCCACAGGCAGAGACAAGCGGCTGACCCTCCCACAGGCAGAGACAAGCGGCTGACCCTCCAACAGGCAGAGACAAGCGGCTGACCCTCCCACAGGCAGAGACAAGAGGCTGACCCTCCCACAGGCAGAGACAAGCAGTTGAGCCTCCCACGGGCAGAGGCAAGAGGCTTACCATCCCATTGGCAGAGACAAGGAGCTGAACCTTCCAGAGGCAGAGATAAGCGACTGACCCTCCAACAGGCAGAGACAAGTGGCTAATCCTCCCACAGGCAGAGATAAGAGGCTGACCCTCCTACAGGCAGAGACAAGCGGCTGACCCTCCAACAGGCACAGACAAGCAGCTGACCCTCCAACAGGCACAGACAAGCGGCTGACCCTCCCACAGGCAGAGAAAAGAGTCTAGCCCTCCCACAGGCAAAAACAAGCGGCTGACACCCCACCCCCCCAGACAGAGAGAAGAGGCTAGCCCTCCAAAAAGCAGAGACAAGCAGCTGACCCTCCCATAGACAGAGACAAGAGGCTGACCCTCCCACAGGCAGAGACAAGAGGCTGACCCTCCCACAGGCAGAGACAAGCAGCTGACCCTCCCACAGACAGAGACAAGCAGTTGAGCCTCCCACGGGCAGAGACAAGGAGCTGAACCTTCTAGAGGCAGAGATAAGAGGCTGACCCTCCCACAGGCAGAGATAAGAGGCTGACCCTCCTACAGGCAGAGACAAGCGGCTGACCCTCCCACAGGCAGAGACAAGCGGCTAATCCTCCCACAGGCAGAGATAAGAGGCTGACCCTCCTACAGGCAGAGACAAGCGGCTGACCCTCCTACAGGCAGAGATAATAGGCCGACCCTCCCACAGGCAGAGACAAGCGTCTGACCCTCCTACAGGCAGAGACAAGTGGCTAATCCTCCCACAGGCAGAGACAAGAGGCTGACCCTCCCACAGGCAGAGACAAGCGTCTGACCCTCCTACAGGCAGAGATAATAGGCTGACCCTCCCACCGGCAGAGATAATAGGCTGACCCTCCCACAGGCAGAGATAATAGGCTGACCCTCCCACCGGCTGAGATAATAGGCTGACCCTCCCACAGGCAGAGATAATAGGCTGACCCTTCTACAGGCAGAGACAAGCGGCTCTGATCCTGTAAAATTTGCAACTTTTCCCTGCTCATAACACTTTTCCAAAATGGTGATAACAGGGGGCTCATTTATCATTTTCCACACCAGTTTAGATCTACACCAGCAGGGCGGCTGGCCTGGAGGTAAGTCTGCTGCATGGCCTGCACCTCTACATGACTGTGGCACTTCCTCTGGCACCGGTGTCTTAATAGATGTCCCCAATGCGTTTTCATTCTCTGCTCTTTCTAAGATCTGCACTTGGTGTCAGTGAATGGAAATATTTAAGTGGTAAATCCATCTAGTCTTTTTCTCCTCACAGCTGAGAGTACGTTACAATGTATCAGTCAAGATAATCCACTTTGGCCTAAAGACAGCAGCAGCACAAATCTGTCTCCTGTCCCGTATACTAGGCTGATAGTTCTTACCAACACACTGTACCAAACCTCACCTGTGAAAAGTCTTAGGCCAAGATGGTTTTTAAGCCTCTGAATGTAAATGGGAATGTTGCCACTAAATGACAGCAAGCAGAGATCCTGAAAATAGTGGAGAATTGGAACACAAAGGGGCACATGTATTAAGACCGGTGTTCTGGACTCTGGCCCCTCCCCTTTCTCTCCGTAACTGAAGCGCCGCAATCTGCGCCTGAAATACGCAGAATATAGACGTATTTCAGTATAGTAAATGACCCCCAAAGTCTATCAGCAAGCTGCAAATGACGATTTATTTCCTACAGGTCACATGACAGGGGTCATTTGCATATGTTAATCTGTGCCAGGAGGGTAATGGGCCACAGTGGCAATAATCACGTCCCTGCACTGGCCCCAGCGCCAGCACGTAGACAGGGCGCGCTCAGCAGGCGGCAGATCACGTCCCAGTCTTGTGTTGTGGTTTGTGGCTTACTTTCCAGTTTGAGTCAGACGCGTGCGAGGTCTTGAGCGCCTCCTACCCAGCTCTGCTACACCGCGCTCATCCTCCTCTGCACCGACATACAGGACATTAGTTCATCCAGAGTTTTCATTGATATTATTCCAGGACGTTGCGACCGTATCGGCTGCGTTATTCTGTATCCATCTACTACATTGCCGTTCATATATTCCTGCACCGGGTCGGGCTAATGTCTCCATGTTTCAGGCATTATTTATTTGCTAATATTAGATGATGTGTATGAGAGTATAGTACGGGAAGGGGGTAGTATCAATAAACTCATTGTGACCCAAATACCTAGAGATTCCCAGATTCTCTGTGTTATATATACCTACCTTCAAGAGGATAGGGTGAGTGCTCCTCTGTATGGTATTAGTGGGTCCTGTGCGCCACATTTGGCATTTATCATACACCCTTCGTTACACATAAAGGAGGGCATCACACACACCCTTGAAAAATTAGGATTGATGGCTGCTGGTGACCCTCAAAAACATTAGGAGCGATGGCCTGCTGGTGACCATCAAAAACATTAGGAGCGAGGGCTGCTGGTGACCATCAAAAACATTAGGAGCGAGGGCTGCTGGTGACCCTCTAAAACATTAGGAGCAAGGGCTGCTGGTGACCCTCTAAAACATTAGGAGCGAGGGCTGCTGGTGACCCTCTAAAACATTAGGAGCGAGGGCTGCTGGTGACCCTCTAAAACATTAGGAGCGAGGGCTGCTGGTGACCCTCTAAAACATTAGGAGCGAGGGCTGCTGGTGACCCTCAAAAACATTAGGAGCGAGGGCTGCTGGTGACCCTCAAAAACATTAGGAGCGAGGGCTGCTGGTGACCCTCAAAAACATTAGGAGCGATGGCTGCTGGTGACCCTCAAAAACATTAGGAGCGATGGCAGCCTAATAAGCATGTTGATATGATGGAGGAGAAGGACGAGAAAAGTGAGATTTAGGCCTCATGCACACGACCGTTGTTGTGTTGGGTTCCGGGATCCGTTTTTGTTCCGTGTGTCTTCCTTTATTTTTGGAGGATCTCCAGACATGAAGGAAAGTAAAAAAAAATCTAAGTCAAGTTTGCCATGCAAATGATAGGAAATAGAACGGACGCGGATGACAATCTTGTGTGCCTCCGCGTTTTTTCACAGACCCATTGACTTGAATGGGTCAGTGAAAAAAATAGGAAAGGTTATATTTTTTTGACGGACTGGAACCACGGATCACGGACACTGATGACAAATGGTGCATTAGCCGAGTTTTCAGCGGACCCATTGAAAGTCAATGGGTCCGCAGAAAATCACGAACAACGGACACGGAATGAAACAACGGTCGTGTGCATGAGGCCTAAGCCGTATCCCCTGTTTGTGGTGGAAGGGGTGCAGGGAGTACAGTGCATTCAGTACATTATAAACAACACATGTAAAGTGCCTTCATGTTCGGCCGCTTTCCTCTGGTGGAGACGAGAAGTCAGGGGCAATCCAGGCCTTCTTCATTCTGATAAGAGTCAACCGGTCAGCATTTTCAGTTGACAGGCGGATGCGCTTATCTGTTATTATGCCCCAGCAGCACTAAATACCCGCTCAGACAAAACGCTGGCGGCAGGGCAGCACCTCCAAGGCGTAGAGCACCAGTTTGTGCCCCGTGTCCAGCTTGGACACCCAGTAGTTGTAAGGCACTGAGGGATCACTGAGGATGCTGACACCATCTGCTACGTACTCCTTCACCATCTTCCAGAACTTTTCCCTCCTTGTGACACTAGGCCGCGCATCAGGGTGAGGGTGCTGGCGGGGTGTCATGAAACTGTCCCAGGCCTTGGAGAGTGTTGCGCTGCCTCTGTTGGAACTGCTGTGTGTTCCCCTCGTCTCCCCTCCTCGGTTGCCCAAGGAACTACGGACTCTGCCGCCAGCGCTGTCATCTAGAAATTTTTGGAGCAATTTTTCCACAAGGACCTTCTGGTATTGAACCGTTTTGCTCGTCCTCTCCACCACAGGAATGAGAGATGAGACGTTCTCTTTGTAGCGGGGGTCGAGAAGGGTGAACAACCAGCAATCAGTGTGTCCAAAATGCGCATAACGCGAGGGTCACGGGAAAAGCAGCCAAACATAAAGTCAGCCATGTGTGCCAGAGTCCCAACAGGCAAGACTTCGCTGTCGTCATCAGGAGGATCACTCTCAATCTCCTCATCCTCTTCTACCCATCCATACTGAACAGATTGAATAAACCTGCTATGGGTACTACCCTCTGTAGCAGAGGCAACCGTCTCCTGCTCCTCCTCCTCTTCATCGTCCAATTCGTGCTGAGGGTGGTCCGGCTCTCACCCTGTGTAATGTCTTCCCCCATTTCCACCTCTTCCACATACAAAGCGTCCGCCTTCATTGTGAGCAGCGAGCGTTTCAGTAGACACAGAAGTGGGATGGTTACGCTGATAATAGCGTTATCGCCGATCACCATCTGTGTTGATTCCTCAAAGTTGCGTAAAACCTCAGAGGTCAGACATCCATGCCCACTCATCGCCTGTGAATAGCGGAAGCTGACTGGAAAGGTGGTGACCATGTTGCAGCTGGTATTCCACTACTGCCCTCTGCTGCTCACAAAGCCTGGCCAACATGTGGAACGTGGAGTTCCAGCGCGTGCTCATGTCGCACAACAAAATCCTGATGGAAGTAGGGCCCGCAATCCTTGGCGTTGGTAGCACCTGTGCCATCCCAGGGTACGACTCGCTCCCGGCCTCCACGGTGTTCACCCAGTGTGCCGTCAGGGAAATGTAGCGTCCCTGGACAAAAGCACTTGTCCATGTGTCAGTCGTTAAGGGGACCTTCCCAATAACTGCGTTGGTCAGGGCACGGGTGATGTCACGGGACACTTGCTGGTGTAGGGCTGGCACGGCACACCATGAAAAATAGTGTCGGTTGGGGACTGAGTAACGAGGGACGGCCGCCGACATCAGGCTGCAGAAAGCCTTAGGGTCCACAAGCCTAAATGGCAACATTTCCAGGGCCAGTAATTTGGAAAGCTGCGCATTTAGTGCTATGGCCCGTGGCTGGGTATTTGCGCTTTCGTTCTAAGGCCTGGGGTTTTGACATTTGGACGCTGCAGGGAAGTGGATGTGCTAGCTGATGGTGCTTGCGAAGGTCCAGGTGCAGGGTGGGAGGCATCCGGGCCTGTGTCTTAGACAGGGGATTGGCCAGCACGTAACTCAGGGGAAGAGGAGGCAGTGGTGTGACCCGCAGACACGGATTGTGGACCCAGGATTTCGGCCTACCTATTATGGTGCTTTGATGCCATGTGGCGGATCATGCTGTTGGTGGTGAGGTTGCGAGTGTTCACGCCCCTGCTCATTTTGGTACCGCACAGGTTGCAAAAGACAATTCTTTTATCGTTCGCACTTTCCTCAAAAAAGCGCAAGACTGCGGAACATCTACCCCTTGGCAAGGGAGATTGCCGCAAGGGGGTGCTCCAAGAAACAGTTGCGGATTTGTTTGGTGTGGCCTGCATTCTCCCATTTTCCACCCCACTGCCTCTTCCAGCCTGTTGCGGTGCTGCAGATCCCTCCCCCTCTGTACTGCTGTCCTCGCTCGGCTTGCCACCTTCCCAGGTTGGGTCAGTGACTTCATTGTCCACCACCTCCTCTTCCACTTCCTCACTCTGCTCATCCTCCTGACTTGTTGACCTAACAACCTCACTTATTGACAACTGTGTCTCATCATCATCATCATCATCCACCTCGTGAGACACTAATTGCCGTTCCCCACCGTCATCTTCTTGTGACTGTAGATGCTCAAGAGTTTGGGAATCAGTGCACAAGATATCCTCATGTCCCTCTCCAAGCGGGCTTGTCGAGAGGCCCAAATCAAGGAATAGTGATGAAAAGAGCTCCTCGAAATATCCGAGTGTGGGATCACTTGTTTGCCAAGACTCTCCATGGTGGGAGGAAGGAGGATCAGGGTGAGGATTGTGTTGACCAGACTCTTGGCTACTGAGACTGGACTTGGTGGAAGACAGGGTGGTGCTTAACCGACTGGAAGCATTATCTGCTGCAATCCAACCGACCACCTGGTCGCACTGGTCTGACTTTGAGAGCGGTGTCCTGCGCCGCCCTGCAAACTGGGACATGAAGCTCGGTATCATGGATGAGTGTGTTTCTTGTGCTCTGGCAGCAGGCACAGTGTCACCGCGCCCAGGGCCACGGCCTCTGCGTGCACCATCAGCAGCACGGCCACTTCCCCGTCCCTTACTGCTCGCCTTCTTCATATTAAATGGTATATATGCTTGCAAGTATAAGTCTGTCACACGTACAGTGGCGCAGGTTTTGTAAGTGTATGCGCAAATAAATTACACTGAATGTCACAGATATTTAGGATGCGCACACGTTACACAGGAGATGTAGCGCAGTAATGTCACTGTCCGCAGCGTCTACGGATAAATTACAGTGGATGTCACAGATATTTAGGATGCGCAAAGTTACACAGGAGATGTAGCGCAGTAATGTCACTGTCCGCAGCGTCTACGGATAAAGTACATTGGATGTCGCAGATATTTAGGATGCGCACACGTTACACAGGAGATGTAGCGCAGTAATGTCACTGTCACCAGCAGCGGCCAAACAATTGTGCTGAATGTCACAGATATTTACGATGCGCAAATGTAACACAGCAGATGTAGCAGAGGTCGTGTCACTGTCAGCAGCGGCCAAACAATTGCCCGCAATTTAGGGCAGGTTGCGCTAATAATATATATTGCAGACAGATAAAACAATAGTCCTTAAAAGGAATTTTTGGTCTCTAACACATTTCAACACTAAACCCTGCCTTAAAAAAAAACACCATTCCTGTCCCTACACTGTCTGTCCCTTCTGCTGCAGCTCTCCCTGACTAAGACTGAGCCGAACCACGTGTCATCGGGTGCTATATAGAACCTGATGACGCGTTCCGGCCAGCCAATCACTGTAATGCCAGTGACCAACATGGCTACGGCATTACAGTGATGGCAGTACTTACCTGCACGTTTATTGGCTGAGCATGCTCGCCCAACACTAATAGATAGATAGATAGATATGCTATAGTTGTCATCTACCACTAGATAATTGGGTAGAAGAGATGGGTATAACCTGTGGGTGTCTGAATGTTGTGTCTTTCTTACTGGGAGCACTGGGAAGTCTGGGTTGTGTCTCATTCTCTAGTGTAAAATATCATAGTCTTGTGGCAGTGAGAGGGTTAATCTCGCCCCATCAGGCACCACATGCCGGGAGAACGCATACAGAGATAGGTATTATCACAAAATAGTAAGTTCTGCTTCCTCTTCTGAGATGTTTATGGAGAGGGGGTGGGGCGGGGGTGCTCTCCAGATGTCCCTCCATCCTCTCTACTGGAAACACCGATTCCCCACTGTAAGTAAACAGGTCTGGATCGTAGGAAACACAGCGCGGCATCTGGACGCCTTATGTCTGCCCATCACTGAAATCTTAGACAAAGCAACAACACCGCTGCTGGAAGACGAATCGCCGAGATTAATTCCATGTATATTTTTAGTACTTTTGATAAACAGCCAAAAAATATCAAAGCTCTGAGTGTTGTAGATTATGGAGCACAAGTCTGGGTGATACATAGGGGACGCCCCTAACCTGCTGGAGCCGATCACTAATCCATGCAAAGTAATATCCTACAGGTCCAGAATGGGTGTGCCACCCAGCCTAGAGGAACATGACAACCCCCAATGTCAGCCCACGAGAACATGACAACCCCCAATGTCAGCCCACGAGAACATGACAACCCCCAATGTCAGCCCACGAGAACATGACAACCCCCAATGTCAGCCCACGAGAACATGACAACCCCCAATGTCAGCCCACGAGAACATGACAACCCCCAATGTCAGCCCACGAGAACATGACAACCCCCAATGTCAGCCCACGAGAACATGACAACCCCCAATGTCAGCCCACGAGAACATGACAACCCCCAATGTCAGCCCACGAGAACATGACAACCCCCAATGTCAGCCCACGAGAACATGACAACCCCCAATGTCAGCCCACGAGAACATGACAACCCCCAATGTCAGCCCACGAGAACATGACAACCCCCAATGTCAGCCCACGAGAACATGACAACCCCCAATGTCAGCCCACGAGAACATGACAACCCCCAATGTCAGCCCACGAGAACATGACAACCCCCAATGTCAGCCCACGAGAACATGACAACCCCCAATGTCAGCCCACGAGAACATGACAACCCCCAATGTCAGCCCACGAACATGACAACCCCCAATGTCAGCCCACGAGAACATGACAACCCCCAATGTCAGCCCACGAGAACATGACAACCCCCAATGTCAGCCCACGAGAACATGACAACCCCCAATGTCAGCCCACGAGAACATGACAACCCCCAATGTCAGCCCACGAGAACATGACAACCCCCAATGTCAGCCCACGAGAACATGACAACCCCCAATGTCAGCCCACGAGAACATGACAACCCCCAATGTCAGCCCACGAGAACATGACAACCCCCAATGTCAGCCCACGAGAACATGACAACCCCCAATGTCAGCCCATAAGAACATGACAACCCTAATATTAGCCCATGAGAACATGACAACCCTAATATCAGCCCATGAGAACATGACAACCCCAATGTCAGCCCATGAGAACATGACAACCCCAATATTAATCCATGGGAATATGACAGCCACAATATCAGCCCATAACATGACAACCCTGATGTCAGCCCATAAGAACATGACAACCCTAATATTAGCCTATGGGAACATGACAACCCTAATATCAGCCCACGAGAACATGACAACCTCAATGTCAGCCCACGAGAACATGACAACCTCAATGTCAGCCCACGAGAACATGACAACCTCAATGTCAGCCCACGAGAACATGACAACCTCAATGTCAGCCCACGAGAACATGACAACCTCAATGTCAGCCCACGAGAACATGACAACCTCAATGTCAGCCCACGAGAACATGACAACCTCAATGTCAGCCCACGAGAACATGACAACCTCAATGTCAGCCCACGAGAACATGACAACCTCAATGTCAGCCCACGAGAACATGACAACCTCAATGTCAGCCCACGAGAACATGACAACCTCAATGTCAGCCCACGAGAACATGACAACCTCAATGTCAGCCCACGAGAACATGACAACCTCAATGTCAGCCCACGAGAACATGACAACCTCAATGTCAGCCCACGAGAACATGACAACCTCAATGTCAGCCCACGAGAACATGACAACCTCAATGTCAGCCCACGAGAACATGACAACCTCAATGTCAGCCCACGAGAACATGACAACCTCAATGTCAGCCCACGAGAACATGACAACCTCAATGTCAGCCCACGAGAACATGACAACCTCAATGTCAGCCCACGAGAACATGACAACCTCAATGTCAGCCCACGAGAACATGACAACCCCCAATGTCAGCCCACGAGAACATGACAACCCCCAATGTCAGCCCACGAGAACATGACAACCCCCAATGTCAGCCCACGAGAACATGACAACCCCCAATGTCAGCCCACGAGAACATGACAACCCCCAATGTCAGCCCACGAGAACATGACAACCCCCAATGTCAGCCACGAGAACATGACAACCCCCAATGTCAGCCCACGAGAACATGACAACCCCCAATGTCAGCCCACGAGAACATGACAACCCCCAATGTCAGCCCACGAGAACATGACAACCCCCAATGTCAGCCCACGAGAACATGACAACCCCCAATGTCAGCCCACGAGAACATGACAACCCCCAATGTCAGCCCACGAGAACATGACAACCCCCAATGTCAGCCCACGAGAACATGACAACCCCCAATGTCAGCCCACGAGAACATGACAACCCCCAATGTCAGCCCACGAGAACATGACAACCCCCAATGTCAGCCCACGAGAACATGACAACCCCCAATGTCAGCCCACGAGAACATGACAGCCTCAATGTCAGCCCACGAGAACATGACAGCCTCAATGTCAGCCCACGAGAACATGACAGCCTCAGTGTCAGCCCACGAGAACATGACAGCCTCAATGTCAGCCCACGAGAACATGACAACCTCAATGTCAGCCCACGAGAACATGACAACCTCAATGTCAGCCCACGAGAACATGACAACCTCAATGTCAGCCCACGAGAACATGACAACCTCAATGTCAGCCCACGAGAACATGACAGCCTCAATGTCAGCCCACGAGAACATGACAGCCTCAATGTCAGCCCACGAGAACATGACAGCCTCAATGTCAGCCCACGAGAACATGACAGCCTCAATGTCAGCCCATGAGAACATGACAACCCTGATATCAGCCCATGAGAACATGACAACCTCAATGTCAGCCCACGAGAACATGACAACCCCAATGTCAGCCCACGAGAACATGACAACCCCAATATTAGCGTTACACAACTTCCTGGCACTCTGCTAGTGTGTGCTTGGAGTCGGGTTCCCACCCCATACGTAGAATTGAAGAAAAAATCCAGGTATATAGAGTACAGGATAATCCAAATAAAATAAGGGATACAGTTGCTTGCTCCTAGAGCCCCCATTAGTTGATCGATGGAAAAGAAAAAAATCAAGTACAATTTGTAAGTAGATAGAAATACAAGTGACTCTATAAGTATACGGTACATCTCAGTATGTAAAGCAAGTATCACCATTATCACAAGATGCTCATAATAACCACGTATCACTACTGGATGTTCAAGGTAATAACTATTGGGTATCCTTTATTTTATTTGGATTGTCCTGTGCTCTATATACCTCCCCGTTACCTTGTGCTCTATATACCTCCCCGTTACCTTGTGCTCTATATACCTCCCCGTTACCTTGTGCTCTATATACCTCCCCGTTACCTTGTGCTCTATATACCTCCCCGTTACCTTGTGTTCCTTATACCTCCCCGTTACCTTGTGTTCCTTATACCTCCCCGTTACCTTGTGTTCCTTATACCTCCCCGTTACCTTGTGTTCCTTATACCTCCCCGTTACCTTGTGTTCCTTATACCTCCCCGTTACCTTGTGTTCCTTATACCTCCCCGTTACCTTGTGTTCCTTATACCTCCCCGTTACCTTGTGTTCCTTATACCTCCCCGTTACCTTGTGTTCCTTATACCTCCCCGTTACCTTGTGTTCCTTATACCTCCCCGTTACCTTGTGTTCCTTATACCTCCCCGTTACCTTGTGTTCCTTATACCTCCCCGTTACCTTGTGTTCCTTATACCTCCCCGTTACCTTGTGTTCCTTATACCTCCCCGTTACCTTGTGTTCCATATACCTCCCCGTTACCTTGTGCTCTATATACCTCCCCGTTACCTTGTGCTCTATATACCTCCCCGTTACCTTGTGTTCCTTATACCTCCCTTGCTTTGATCTTCTTTATAACAGGATTGCTGCTCACAATCTATACATCTATTTGTGTGAGGCGCTTACGGTAGTACAGTGAAGAACCCTAGGAAATCAGGGAATAAGCGTAGTCGGTTGTGGTGTGCCGAAACCGAGGATGAGGTAGGCCTGAGAAAGAAGAGGGCAAAAATGAAATAACCAGTTATTGTAGTCAAATATACATGAATAGCTCAACCCGACATGCTTTGGAAAGTATCTCTTAACTCTTGTGTTGGATTGGGAATGTATCGCGAGTAAGCGGATGACTTCCAGCGCCCCAATTCCCGATGACATGAGTAGGGGCGTTGGCACTGGAGGCCGTGGATGCGGCTCCAAAGCGAAAGGAGTGCCCTGAGTAGTTGGCTGCGTGAGGCCCAGTTGTGTGAGGGATGACCTGACAAGGGTCATGAAGGTGGTGGTGGTGGTGAGTACCGAACCATGTAGTGAAGTAGCGGTTGAGAGGGTAGAACTTGTGACGTTGTCTGTAAGCATCCAGAACCCTGACTGGACACCATCTGTTGTGCGTGGGGTGATATGAAATGTTGACGGGTAAGTGCTGACTACTCTTGGAGTGAGGTAAGGTCAGGACGTAATGATCCATGTGTTTGCCAAGTGGGAGACAAGAAGACAAGGTGTGGCTTGGGTCGTGTAGGTTGTGGTGAATTCCCCGGGCCTCAGGAACCGTAAAAGGCCAAGTAAATTTCTGTTTTGAGGATGGAGTTGGTATCTGCTTCAGAAGGCTTGGCGTCTAGTAATTCAGATGATGCCTCGAAAATATGATTGTTAACGGGTAGCCTCTGGGCAGGACGTGCGGGTTCCGCTTCCGAAAACCTCTGAGTATGGTTTTGATCTGGTGAGAGGCCACGCAACTGATGTTATTGGGGTGTAAGATTTGCATGTGGTGTAAAATGCCAGTGAGATGGAGTATGATGGCGTTGTATGACATTTGAGTTTAAGGTGGCAAAAAGAAGCAAACCCCAGAAGAGAAGACATGACAAAAGGGGGGGTGATGTTGTGCCCCAGGAGGAATCTGACAACCTAGAAATTAAAAGTCAGAGAAAATGATAACGTGAGGGAGACTCTAATGGCGCAAGCCATGCGTGCGAGTCACCACAAGATAATATATTGCAAGCCACAGATGACCGAGCCATGCGAGCGGGTCTGAAGGCAGAAAAGACATGGAACCTGCTGGTTGTGGGACCACGCAGCCGGCCTCGACTGGCGGAGTTATGTGTGTGGAATTTGAATGGGGAAGCGATACGTGAGACTCTAATGGCAGAGCCATATGTGTGAAAGTTGACAGAGAAGCCATGCGTGAGAGACTCTAATGGCGGAGCCATGCGTGAGAGACTCTAATGGCGGGGTCGTGTGTGTGAAATTAATACGGAGAAGCCATGCGTGAGAGACTCTAATGGCGGAGCCATGCGTGAGAGACTCTAATGGCGGGGTCATGTGTATGAGATATATGCGGAGAAGCCATGCGTGAGACTCTAATGGCGGAGCCATATGTATGAACATTAATACGGAGAAGCCATGCGTGAGAGACGCTAATGGCGGAGCCATTCGTGTAAAAATAATACGGAGAAGCCATGCGTGAGAGGCTCTAATGGCGGGGTCATGTGTGTGAAATTAATACGGAGAAGCCATGCGTGAGAGACTTTAATGGCGGAGCCATGCGTGAGAGACTAATGGCGGAGCCATATGTGTAAATGCGGAGAAGCCATGCGTGAGAGACTCTAATGGCAGAGCCGTGCGTGAGAGATTCTACTGGCGAAGCCATGTGTGTGACACCAACGGAGAAGCCATGCGTGAGACTAATGGCAGAGTCATATGTGTAACCTAACACAGCAAAGTGATGCGTGAGAGACTCTAATGGCGGAGTTATGTATGTAACACTGAACGGAGAAGCCATGCGTGAGACTAATGCGGAGTCATGTGTGTGACACTAAAACGGAGAAGCCATACGTGAGAAACTCTAATGGCGGCGTCATATGTGAGAGACTCTAATGGCGGAGTTATTGTGTGAAACCAACGGCGAAGTGATGCGTGAGAGTCTCTAATGGCGGAGTTATTGTGTGAAACCAACGGCGAAGTAACGCGTGAGAGACTCTAATGGCGGAGTTATGAGTGTGACCTAAATGACGAAGTAATGCATGAGAGTCTATAATGGCGGAGAAATGTGTGTAAAACTAAACGGCGAAGTAATGCGTGAGAGTCTGTAATGGCGGAGAATTGTGTGTAACTAAAACGGCGAAGTAATGCGTGAGAGTCTGTAATGGCGGAGAATTGTGTGTAACTAAAACGGCGAAGTAATGCGTGAGAGTCTGTAATGGCGGAGAATTGTGTGTAACTAAAACGGCGAAGTAATGCGTGAGAGTCTGTAATGGCGGAGAAATGTGTGTGAACTAACCGGCGAAGTAATGCGTGAGAGTCTGTAATGGCGGAGAAATGTGTGTGCAACTAACCGGCGAAGCAATGCGTGAGGGACTCTAATGGCGGCGTTATGTGTGAAAACTGAAACGGAGAAGCCATGTGTGAGACTAATGGCGGATTTGTATGTGAAACACTAAAATGGAGAAAGCCATGCGCGAGAGACTCTGATGGCGGAGCCAGGCGTGAGACTCAAATGCGGGGTCGTATGTGTGCAACTGAACCGGAGAAACCATGCGTGGGAGACTAATGGTGGAGTCGTGGGTGCGTGCTAAACCGGAGAAGACCCGCGTAGGACCAAATGGCGGAGTGCTGCGAGTGAAACTAAAACGGAGAAGCCATGCGTGGGCGACTAATGGCAGAATTAAAAAAAAATTTTTTTTTTTTTTTTTTTTAATTGATTTATTGATTTATTAATTTTTTTTTTATTTATTTATTATTATTATTTATTTATTTATTTTTTTTTCCTTTTCATATGGCGGGTTTAATAATTTTATTTATTTTTTTTTCCTATGGCTTTTTTTTTTTTTTTTTTTTTTCCTTTCCATATGGCTTTTTTTTTTTTTTTTCCCATGGGGGTTTTTTTTTTTTTTTCCATATGGCGGGTTTCTTTGGTGATTGTGTGATGCGTTTGAATGGTGTGGATTTTTATTGTGGTGCGAAATGAGCCCCCGTGACGTGGAGGAAGGTGTGATTCGCAGACGGCGGTTTTTTTTTCCCTATGGCGTTTTTTTTTTTTTTTTTTATGTGGCGGGTTTTTCTGTTTTTCCATATGGCGGGTTTATATATATATATTTTTTTTTTTTCGTTTCTATTTTCCCATGCGGGTTGTTCTGGTGGTTGTGTGAAGCGTTTAAGGTTTTTATTGCGGTGGATTTTGGTACATGGATGTGGCGCCCCCCTCCTGAATGTGCTGGCTGATGGAGGGGAGCGGTAGCCGAATCTTGGGGTGCCTGGTGCAGGGGTGTATGTGCGGCACCCCTCGGCTCCCCCTCCCCCCCGCACAGCGCACGCGCGCGGCATCCGGCCGGCCGCCGGTCACCGCGCATGCGCCGCGGCCGCGCACGCGCCGTGCATGCGCAAACCGGGCGTCGGGACGCGGCGGACGCCATTGGCAGCGTGGTAGGAGGACGGAGACGCGGGGAAGAGAGGGACCGTGGTACTGGTGTGGTGTGTGGAGGGGGAGCGTGGGGCAGTCGGGTTGCGGTGAGCAACTGGTGACTGAGAGGGCGGGCGTGCCGCTGAGCTGGGCGAGGGGAACAACTTATCCAACAAAAGTAACAGATGGTGTGGATTTTTATTGTGGTGCGAAATGACGGGTTTTAAAATGAAGGGGGCTGTGGCCTGGTGTGGTGGGGGGTGTGGGTGTGATGGGGAACAGTCTGAGCCCCTCCTGGGTTGCGCCGCCTGTGGGAGGGGGGCAGTGGCTGCAGCCTGGGGCAGAGTATTGTGGTATGGACCGGGGCTGAGCAGACCTGTGGCGGCCCCCTCCCCACACACCAGCCGCACCAGCGGACGGCCGTCGGGATACCGCGCATGCGCCGACGCCGCCGCGCATGCGCAGTACCCCGGCCGCGCGCGCGCAGACCAGGGACCGGGACGCGGGCGGCCGCCATCGGCAGCGCGGCAGGAGAAGCAGCGGGACGGGCCGGTGCAGCGGTGGGGAGAACGAGGGGAGGCATGATGTGAAATGAGCAGGAATGGGGGGGGGGGGGGGGGGGGGGGGGGGTGTGAGCCCAGGAGACAACCAGCCTGCTTGCTGCAGGGGTACAGACCGGAGTGGTGGTGTGGTGTGACCAATCTTCATGTGAACAAGCCTGCTAGACATGAAATGATGGTGACTGTGACGAAAATTGTGACCTGAATGTGTGTGAGAGAGATGTTGGTGAGGAGGGGAAACGGCGTTGGTGGCCGCCATGGGAACCTGGAACACGTGCTGGTGGTGCTAGGAGTGGGGATGCGGTGTGGTACGCGTGCATGCATGACCGGAAATGGAGGCAGACATGAAAACCGTGACTTGGAGTGAAACTGTGACATGGTTGAAATGAAAATAGTGAAATGAATTGAGCTAGCACAGAGGGCAACCGTGAGGCCCCGTGCTGTACCGCAGACATGAAATGATAGTGACTTGTAACGAGAATTTGTGACATGAGTGCAAAGTTTGGTGAAATGAAATGAGCCGGTACAGGGGGCAACCGTGAGGCCCCAGCTGTACCGTATGGATGACTCATAGTATACCGGGCAAACGTGACCCACAGTGAACCGAGTGACGCAAAACTTCCAAGACTCAGCAACTCGCAGGTAACTCTCCAGTAACTCCACCAGCGACTTCCTCCTTCAGAGCTCAGACCTCGGACGGTGCAGGAGCCAGGTAAAGGGGGTGCCCTAAATAGGCTGGAGGCGGACCTCAGCCCCTCCCACAAATCCAGGCAAAATGCCTTCACACATATCTATTTCCTGTTACCATGTCCGGCAGTATTCGTCTACACCTATTGTATTCCCATTCCATCCAGTATTCTATGGGGCTACAATATGATTATAAAGGGCTCCATTAATATGTATTATTCCTGGGTACCCATATACTATAATATAGCCACCCGTGGTGTCTACACTAGATAGCCGTTACATTTTGATCATTTTGCAGCCCCTTAGTCAGCGCTACCACTCAACATGTTGAGAGTCGTCCCATTTAAAAACGAGGCACGGAACGCTCCAGCCGCTACCGCGCATGCCGCGAAGATGACACGCTTAGTCCTGCGCCTGGCCCTAGCACGCCTGCGCGCCCGCCCTCATTACCAACGTCTGGCTGCTTTAAAACAGGCGCCCTTTACACAGACACGTGGCGCGTCTCCTATCCCGTGCGCCGGCACGCTTTCTACATGTACTCAGCGCAGCCCTTTTCTCCTAGATTCTCTCAAAGCGGTTACAGGTAATTGCCTCTCCTGACTCCGTTTTACATTTCAGGACATTGTTCAGGACTCTGGGTCCCTACAGAACACAGGCCTCCTCCTCAACATAGAGTTGTCCGCAAATTGTGTTCCTTTTGTGATACCACTTTGCAGTTATTGATACATTGTTTATAGTGTATATAGCATACATTGGATACTTTCTATTTAGGATTATTACTATGGGCTTTTATTTTATTTTCCTTATATGCAAGTTAGATATTCCTCATGGATTCCTCACCGACATGAGACTAGCCTATGTTATTTCATGTCCAATCTGACATTACTATGTCCACTATGTGTTGTTTAGATCATGACACCTTTTCTTGTATCCTTTTCACAACAGTTTGAAAAAGGCCGGTATGGCCGAAACGTCACCGTATATTTAGCCGCACTTCAATAAATACAGTACAGACCAAAAGTTTGGACACACCTTCTCCTTCAAAGAGTTTTCTTTATTTTCATGACTATGAAAATTGTAGATTCACACTGAAGGCATCAAAACTATGAATTATCACATGTGGAATTATATACATAACAAAAAAGTGTGAAACAACTGAAAATATGTCATATTCTAGGTTCTTCAAAGTAGCCGCCTTTTGCTTTGATTACTGCTTTGCACACTCTTGGCATTCTCTTGATGAGCTTCAAGAGGTAGTCACCTGAAATGGTCTTCCAACAGTCTTGAAGGAGTTCCCAGAGATGCTTAGCACTTGTTGGCCCTTTTGCCTTCACCCTGCGGTCCAGCTCACCACAAACCATCTCGATTGGGTTCAGGTCCGGTGACTGTGGAGGCCAGGTCATCTGGCGCAGCACCCCATCACTCTCCTTCATGGTCAGATAGCCCTTACACAGCCTGGAGGTGTTCGGGGTCATTGTCCTGTTGAAAAATAAATGATGGTCCAACTAAACGCAAACCGGATGGAATAGCATGCCGCTGCAAGATGCTGTGGTAGCCATGCTGGTTCAGTATGCCTTCAACTTTGAATAAATCCCCAACAGTGTCACCAGCAAAGCCCCCCCCCCCCCCACCATCACACCTCCTCCTCCATGCTTCACGGTGGGAACCAGGCATGTAGAGTCCATCCGGTCACCTTCTCTGCGTCGCACAAAGACACGGTGGTTGGAACCAAAGATCTCAAATTTGGACTCATCAGACCAAAGCACAGATTTCCACTGGTCTAATGTCCATTCCTTGTGTTCTTTAGCCCAAACAAGTATCTTCTGCTTGTTGCCTGTCCTTAGCAGTGGTTTCCTAGCAGATCTTCTACCATGAAGGCCTGATTCACACAGTCTCCTCTTAGCAGTTGTCCTAGAGATGTGTCTGCTGCTAGAACTCTGGGTGCCATTGACCTGGTCTCTAACCTGAGCTGCTGTTAACCTGCGATTTCTGAGGCCGGTGACTCGGAGGAACTTCTCCTCCGCAGCAGAGGTGACTCTTGGTCTTCCTTTCCTGGGGCGCTCCGCATGTGAGCCAGTTTCTTTGTAGCGCTTGATGGTTTTTGTGACTGCACTTGGGGACACTTTCAAAGTTTTCCCAATTTTTCGGACTGACTGACCTTAATTTCTTAAAGTAATGATGGCCACTCGTTTTTCTTTACTTAGCTGCTTTTTTCTTGCCATAATACAAATTCTAACAGTCTATTCAGTAGGACTATCAGCTGTGTATCCACCCGACTTCTCCACAACGCAACTGATGGTCCCAACCCCATCTATAAGGCAAGAAATCCCACTTATTACACCTGACAGGGCACACCTGTGAAGTGAAGACCATTTCAGGTGACTACCTCTTGAAGCTCATCAAGAGAATGCCAAGAGTGTGCAAAGCAGTAATCAAAGCAAAAGGTGGCTACTTTGAAGTACCTAGAATATGACATATTTTCAGTTGTTTCACACTTTTTTGTTATGTATATAATTCCACATGTGATAATTCATAGTTTTGATGCCTTCAGTGTGAATCTACAATTGTCATAGTCATGAAAATAAAGAAAGCTCTGTGAATGAGAAGGTGCGTCCAAACTTTTGGCCTGTACTGTACGTGCTTTTCTTCAAGCCCAATATCAGCCCATGGGAAGATGACAGCCCCAGTATTAGCCTATAGAAACATGACAAGCCCAATATCAGCCCTGTAACAGCGACTGCAGCCGCCGGGGATCGGTGAGGGGAGTGCAAGTTCCTTTATTGTTTTACAGCAGGTGGAGCCTCTGGGACAATTCTTTTCTTGTGCTTCAATAACTATTCAAATATCCGCTCATAAATCATCAGATTATGGATATTTTAAGGTCCAAATTGCACCAAATAATGAAGTTTTGGTCTAATCTACAGGTAGAAACCAGACAGAGAGTTTAGTAAGGAGCAATTTACTAACATTTGTGTTCGGATCGGCTATCAGAAAGGTGTCCCTAGCCTATCTAACCCTATCTTCAACAAGCAGTAGAATTGTGCCGTAACTGCTGCTGTAGGGCAGCCTAAAGGGGGCCACCCCTATATGAAGTGACTGTAAGATGGCGTGGGTGGGTGGGTGAAATCAGCTGACCCGTCGTCAGCCTAGGCCTACAGGAGCCTATAAATAGCCTAGTACCCACCCAGCCTGGCCTCACAGGTGCAAGTAAGTAGCCGTGTAATCAGCCTCTCCTCTCACAAATACAGCCAAATACTAGTATTTTACTTACACTTGTGTTCGGATCGGCTATCAGAAAGGTGTCCCTAGCCTATCTAACCCTATCTTCAACAAGCAGTAGAATTGTGCCATAACTGCTGCTGTAGGGTAGCCTAAAGGGGCCAAAAAGCATGGACTTTATTTAGAGTAAATATATACATACCATTACGATGCCCGCTTTGAACGCCGAAAACTCTGCCCGATGAAGGTGCGGAATATACCGTACATATCAGCGACTTCTATACACCTTACCTCTTTGTCACCTGCCGTTGTTTTAGGAGGTAGCTAAAGTTGATGTTTTGAAAGAGCGGTCGGTAGTCAGAAACGATTTACCCCTATGTTGACGATCATATGAACATATTGCAAGAAGGTCTGAACCCGGGAGCTGCGGACTGAAATAACAATGGTGAATGTGATAGAAGACTTAATGAAGTCCAACCATTCGCTAAGGGCCCTGCTCGGACACCAACTATTGCTGGTAGCAGATACTACACCTATACTTATCCCTCAGGCCACTGCTTAAATTCTTTCTTATTATTAATATAGGACCCAAAAACTTAGAGGATGGCATAAGCCGCTTAACTCTGATAATGGATCGGGACGTAATCGCTACAGGACTTATTAACCTGTAGTCGTGCCATGATTTCGTGATTGCCTGAAGACGTGACAGGACTTATTAACCTGTAGTCGTGCCATGATTTCGTGATCGCCTGAAGACGTGACAGGACTTATTAACCTGTAGTCGTGCCATGATTTCGTGATCGCCTGAAGACGTGACAGGACTTATTAACCTGTAGACGTGACAGGATTTCGTAATCGCCTGAAGACGTGACAGGACTTATTAACCTGTAGACGTGACAGGATTTCGTGATCGCCTGAAGACGTGACAGGACTTATTAACCTGTAGACGTGACAGGATTTCGTAATCGCCTGAAGACGTGACAGGACTTATTAACCTGTAGTCGTGCCATGATTTCGTGATCGCCTGTAGTCGTGACAGGACTTATTAACCTGTAGACGTGACAGGATTTCGTAATCGCCTGAAGACGTGACAGGACTTATTAACCTGTAGACGTGACAGGATTTCGTGATCGCCTGAAGACGTGACAGGACTTATTAACCTGTAGACGTGACAGGATTTCGTGATCGCCTGAAGACGTGACAGGACTTATTAACCTGTAGACGTGACAGGATTTCGTAATCGCCTGAAGACGTGACAGGACTTATTAACCTGTAGTCGTGCCATGATTTCGTGATCGCCTGTAGTCGTGACAGGACTTATTAACCTGTAGACGTGACAGGATTTCGTAATCGCCTGTAGTCGTGACAGGACTTATTAACTGCCAGGCGCGAGAGACCCTAATGGCGGGGCCAGGCGTCTGCGAGGGAAGAAATGTAACCTGAAGGAAGCAGCTATGTTCATTAGGAGAACGGTATCAGAGCGGTGCACTGACTGCCCCCGAGAAAATACTAAGTAACCATGATGTAGCAATGAAAAGAAAATGCGGCCTTAAGTGGAAGCCGAAGTGATGTATGAACAGGTGGGAGAACGCAGCTCTGGATGTGAGTAGTGCCTGAAACATGGTATGGGCCCAGCTGTGAGCATAAAGAGCACTGTATAACGCAGCTGTGAATGCAATCTGAGATAACAGGGGATCAATGTTATGCAACAGCAACTCATGAACGCAGCTCTAGTGGTGAACAGAGTATAAATTGTAAATGCAGACACATGGACATAGCTATGAAGGTAACGCCCCCACATAATGCTGCAGGCTTTCTCTGGGATGGTCACCACAGCACCACCAAAAAAAGGAAAACAAAAAACAAAACATAAACGTGTATGAGCATGAACCTTGAAGCAACGACAATAAGGCAACATATAATGCCCCTATCCCCCAGCGCAGAACCGCCGACACATGCGCGCCCATAACATACAGTTTATAGATAAACCACTCTTACCTATAGGAGCATCAGAACTCAAATGCAGGCGCCTCGACTGATCTGCGTGGGTCCCCACATGCAGACCCCTGGTATACGTACCCCAACTCCTTGCATGTTTGGCATTAGCTACGGATGTGCCCCTGCATGTTAAAACACACTTTTTTTTTTTTAGAGGAAACCTGCGACCATACCTACACCAGCCGAGCATTCCCTAGACCGTTAGCACCCCGCTCTGCTTTGAACCAGAGTACTGCGCATCGCATGCCGCCCTGTAGGCACCATGCCATCAAATGCAATACCACAGCATTTTTTTTTTTTTTTTTTCTTACCAAAAACACAGCATGCATGACTTGAACCAACTAACAACCCTTATTCAACCGTTTAGCGCCCGACTCTGCTACATCTCAGAGCGCTACATGTCGCGGACCGCAGCGTTGGTCCCGTGCAAACCACTCCGATCCTACCGTGAATACCAGCGCCCTGCTAAGACATTCTGCCATCGCCCAGCCGTAAGGAGCCTCCACACCATGCTGCTGTATCCTAGCGCTGACTCACAGGTAGTGAAATCAGCTGACCCGTCGTCAGCCTAGGCCTACAGGAGCCTATAAATAGCCTAGTACCCACCCAGCCTAGGCCTACAGGAGCCTATAAATAGCCTAGTACCCACCCAGCCTGGCCTCACAGGTGCAAGTAAGTAGCCGTGTAATCAGCCTCTCCTCTCACAAATACAGCCAAATACTAGTATTTTACTTACACTTATACATTACTTCCCCAGATGAAAAGAGGGACCCTTGGCCGGTAAGCTATACAAAGCAGTTCCAGAGGTTTCCGCTGTAAGGGTGGGTTCACACTAGCGTTAGGGATTCTGTTATGGCTAAAATAATGGAATCCATAAGACGGAAGGACGGATCCGTTCTTCTGCCCATAGACTTGTATTATGACAGAATGCAAAGCAGAAGCCTTTAAAAGGAATTCCGTTCGCTCTCCGTCCTAATAGAAGTCTATGGGGAAGCATAACGGATCCGTCTGGGTCCTGTCACAGGACTTTGTTTTCCATCTTGCATAACGAGACCCAGACGGATCCGTTATGATTCCCATAGTCTTCTATTAGGACGGAGAGCAAATGGAATGCCTTTTCAAGGCTTCCGTTGTGCCTTCTGTCTGGGCATTCCGTTATTTTCCGTTATAACCGTGCTATAATGGAATCCCCAACTCTAGTGGGAACCCACCAACAGCCACATGGAGCCACGCCTTCTATGGGAGAGTGTAGTGGGCATGCTCTGTGTCATGTATAGTCACTGATCGGAGTTAGGAGAAGGGAGATGTTGTAGTGGGCATGCTCTACATCAGGGGTACTCAACTGGCGGACTGCGGTCCGAATCCGGACCGCGGTTGCCAGCTGCCTGGACTCCTGCATGTACCCGGGTGCCAGGGGTACAGATGGAAGCGCTCATTGCTGGAGCACAGGGAGCTGGGTCCTGTCCCTCACCGCTCAGCTCCCCGCGCTCCTCCCCTCCTTCAGGCCGGCGGCGCACAGACTGCTCCACCATTCAGCCTGCAGGCACAGATCGCGCTGCCGACCTGTGTGGGCAGGGCCTGCAGCCTGGAAATCTGCATACACCCCGCCCACACCGTGCTGCAGAGCGATCTGTGTCTGCAGGGGAGAGAGGACTGGGAGCTGTTTTTTTTTTTTTTTTTTTCTTTTTAACACAGAGGGGGCACAATAGGCATTTCTACTATGAAGGGGCACAGATAGGGCATTACTACTGTGAAGGGGCACTTAGGGTATTCATACTCTGTGGGCAGGAACTTAGGAGCATCATAATGTGTGGGGGCACCAAGGGATCACCCTGCTGTGAGGATGCACCTAGGGGTATCATACTGTCTGAGGGGCATTAAAGGGGCATCAGTATTGTTAGGGGGCACTGAAAGGACATTCTTACTGTTTTGTCGGCAGAAAGGAGATTCGTTGGGCTTCGAGGTGGGGATTATTGTAAAAAAAATAATAATGCAGCGCTACACGCCAATGGTGTTGTCCCTCCTTATATATTTTTTGGTTTTGCAGCTCGGACCTTCCTCCTACAGCAGACTCGGGTATGTGGACCTTTACAAACAGTACTCGAGTACCCTGCTCTGCAGTATGTAGGTCACTGTGAAGGAGGACGAGGTGAATCGGCAGCTGTCAGTTGGGGGCATGCGCTGTGACATACGGGGGACACGGGATCTTCTATCATCAGCTTCTTCTATAGAGACCAAATCTCAGAGCCCAGACCGTGAAGAGCAGAGGATTCTGGGAAGGAAGATGATAATAGTAATAATCCTCCTAATAAAACAAAGTATCAAATTATTATTATTATTGGTCATTTTTATTGCTGTTTTCATTTAGGTAATTTTTTTTATCATCTTTCTGTGAGAATATTTGCTTCACTCTCTCATGGGGGCAGATGGTCTATGAGGGGTGAGCGGTGGTCCGGGAGGGGTGAGCGGAGCCTGGGGGGGGGTGAGCGGTGGTCCGGGAGGGGTGAGCGGAGTCTGGGGGGGGGGGGGGTGAGCGGTGGTCCGGGAGGGGTGAGCGGAGTCTGGGGGGGGGGGGGTGAGCGGTGGTCCGGGAGGGGTGAGGGGAGTCTGGGGGGGGTGAGCGGTGGTCCGGGAGGGGTGAGCGGAGCCTGGGGGGGGCGAGCGGTGGTCCGGGAGGGGTGAGCGGAGCCTGGGGGGGGGTGAGCGGTGGTCCGGGAGGGGTGAGCGGAGTCTGGGGGGGGGGGGGGTGAGCGGTGGTCCGGGAGGGGTGAGCGGAGTCTGGGGGGGGGGGTGAGCGGTGGTCCGGGAGGGGTGAGGGGAGTCTGGGGGGGGGCGGTGGTCCGGGAGGGTGGCGGAGCCTGGGGGGGGGTGAGCGTGGTCCGGGAGGGTGAGCGGAGCCTGGGGGGGTGAGCGGTGGTCCGGGAGGGTGAGCGGAGTCTGGGGGGGGTGAGCGGTGGTCGGGAGGGGTGAGCGGAGTCTGGGGGGGTGAGCGGTGGTCCGGGAGGGGTGAGCGGAGTCTGGGGGGGGTGAGCGGTGGTCCGGGGGTGAGGGGAGTCTGGGGGGGTGAGCGGTGGTCCGGGAGGGGTGAGCGGAGCCTGGGGGGTGAGCGGTGGTCCGGGAGGGGTGAGCGGAGCCTGGGGGGGGGTGAGCGGTGGTCCGGGAGGGGTGAGCGGAGTCTGGGGGGCACAGAGTTTATTTCTGTTTTATTTCAGACTTTTATTGCTCAATAACTTCCCATTAATCGCCGCGCGGCTGCCAGAGACCGTTTACTATAGCGAGGAGTGTTGACCTCAGAGCCGCTTGGCGTCCTGCCCGATCAGACGGCTCACATTTAACCATTGAAGTGTCATTATATCGGGAGCAGGAAACTGAAGAGTCATAAGACGGACATTTTATGTGCAGGAAACGTGTGTTTGCGGGAGGACTGGTGTCCGGCATGTGCGGGTCGGAACGCGGTCAGATCATGCCGCGTCTACAGGTGACTAGTCACAGATTACGGCTCGGGGTGAGCCACACGTCCAGACCTCATGGAAATGCTGTATTCATCATGTCCTCCACTGCTCCATGCACTACAGAGATCTCCTATCTGAGGATGGGACCTACAGTGCATTGCGAAAGTCCTCACACCCTCTCACTGTCCTCACAGTCTGTTCTCTCGCTCCTTGTGTCATCAGTCCCCATAATGACCAAGTGAGAACAGAAGGTGAGAAATCTTTACTAATTTACTAAAAAGGGAAAACTGAAATCTCACATTGACATGTCCCGAGTAAAGGGACTGAAGACTTAGGTGCCGAGTAAAGGGGCTGAAGACTTAGGTCCCGAGTAAAGGGGCTGAAGACTTAGGTGCCGAGTAAAGGGGCTGAAGACTTAGGTCCTGAGTAAAGGGGCTGAAGACTTAGGTCCTGAGTAAAGGGGCTGAAGACTTAGGTGCCAAGTAAAGGGGCTGAAGACTTAGGTCCCGAGTAAAGGGGCTGAAGACTTAGGTGCCGAGTAAAGGGGCTGAAGACTTAGGTCCTGAGTAAAGGGGCTGAAGACTTAGGTCCTGAGTAAAGGGGCTGAAGACTTAGGTGCCAAGTAAAGGGGCTGAAGACTTAGGTCCTGAGTAAAGGGACTGAAGACTTATGTCCTGAGTAAAGGGGCTGAAGACTTAGGTCCTGAGTAAAGGGACTGAAGACTTAGGTGCCGAGTAAAGGGGCTGAAGACTTAGGTCCTGAGTAAAAGGACTGAAGACTTAGGTGCCGAGTAAAGGGGCTGAAGACTTAGGTCCTGAGTAAAGGGGCTGAAGACTTAGGTCCTGAGACTTACAGTCGCCACCACCAGACCAGTCGGGCAGGCCGTGGGACCACTGTCTGGCCAGATGGTTGTGAGACCCAGAGGGGGAAAAGCACACTCCTGCAACATATACACGTCGGAAACCTGGGAAGCAAGAAAAGTTAGCACCGTCTGACGTCTAGACCCGTCCCTAATACTCCTAACATTAATGGAAAAAAGTTATAAATTTGCCATCATGTAAGGGAAAGAAATAGGTTAGCGGAAACGATAGGGCTTAGTTATCACCCCGGTCATCCGGCGGCTTCTCCTCTTCTTGTCCGCTGCCTGTGAGTGGCCTCTGCAACAGCTAGTACTTGATGTCGAGCTCGTCGAAGAGTTCGGTGGTCTGGAGGTCCTGCAGCGTGGGGGTTTCAAAGATGGTAGCCGTTTCCTCCACGTTGGTCTCGTCGAGGGTTTCGGTGGTCTGGGGGCCCTGCTGCTCGGGGGCCTCCTTGGCGGTCGCCTGTTCCTCCAATTGCTGCTCCACCACTTCTTCTTTTTCAGGCATGAGATCTTCCACCGCCTCGATCATCTTTTTCTTGGAGTGGTCAGCGACTGGGCTGTCCCTCTCCTTTCTTTTCCCCTTTCTTTGCTGGACACCTGGGGATGAGAGAGCGGGATATTCCTCCTCGTAGGAGGCTGCAGTAGCTTGAGTAGCGGTTAGTGCTACTGCAGCAGTGACAATGGGGAGGGTTGGGCTGGGGGCGATGAAAGGTGCCACTGAGGTAATGGGAAGTTGGATCTGGGTATCCTCAGTGGTGGTGATGACGGGGCACGAGGTGGGGCGGGAAAGGGGGGGGCAGGTTACATAGCCTAGGAAAGCTGTCTGCTTACCCTCCTTCTTAGGTGGTTTCGCCTTGGGTTTGGTCACCGCCAGGGTCGAGGCTGCGGTGGGGTTCCCGCTGGCCAGAGCTCTGGCTGTGACGGCTGCCCAGGTACGTTCACTCCTCGCGCAGTTCTTGTAGACGTGGGAGGTCAGACCGCACAGACCTCACTCTCCTTTCTTCCCTCTGTATGGGGCAGCTGCCCACAAAGAGCCTGAAAGGGGATTCCGGTCTCGCTGCTTTGACCATCTCCAAGTACCTTTTGCCGATGGCCATGGAAGCAAAAGTTATCCAGAACATCCCTGCGAAGAACAAATGGATGCTAACCACTTCTGGCTTTGCGAATCCCTGTTCCAGGACCATCTTCTTGCCAAACACATCCTGGCTCATATCCTGCACTCTCCCGTCCACTTCCTTCAGCTTCAGGACGACGGTCTGCCTCATTCAAGGCTCCAGGGGTGGGGAGCCGGGGCTGGGCTTCTTGCCCTCCTGTTGCTTCCGGGGAACGGGTGCCGCCGAGTCAGTAGCCGATGAAGTGGAGGCTGAAGGGTCCTGGTGGCCATCTTCCGTGGCCTTTCTTTCTTCTTCAGCATTCTTCCTGTTCTTGGTCTTGGGAGGCTTGGAGGTTGAGGTTGAGACCATGGCTTCTTCCTTCTTCCTGCCTTCCTCTCCCTGGAAAATCTTTGCAAAGCGTCCCTTTTGCCACAGGGGGCGGGGCTATGCAGATTCCTTCTTGCTGGGTGGAGCATCTTCCGGGGAAGGTCTTCGCCGAGCTTCCCCCGAGGCCGAAGTCTTCAGGCCGAAGTCTCGTCGAGTCTTCGCAAAGTCTTCGCCTTGATCGCAGTCCGAGAAAATGTTCCAATAGTCGTCTTCGGCTGTCAAGATCCAAGTAAGCACTGTCTAACGTCGTACACCAAGACTATTAAGCCACAGGCCAAGAGGAGGTCAGAGACCAGAACACTCTTGTTCCCTGGGGAATAGTCCTACACCCAATAGCAGCAGTGAGCTGAATTTAATCAACGATGCTCAAAGACAGAGTGCAGGGGGCACCCAAAGGACACGGGGCCGGCAAGTCACAGGAGACTGATAAGAACAGATACTACACTTGATCTTAGCCAAAAGGCCGAGAAGCAAACATTGCATTAATTATCCTGTACTAATCCTGAGTTATTTCCTGTATTATACTCCAGAGCTGCACTCACTATTCTGCTGGTGCAGTCACTGTGTACATACATTACTTATCCTGTACTGATCCTGAGTTACATCCTGTATTATACTCCAGAGCTGCACTCACTATTCTGCTGGTGCAGTCACTGTGTACATACATTACTTATCCTGTACTGATCCCGAGTTACATCCGGTATTATACTCCAGAGCTGCACTCACTATTCCGCTGGTGCAATCACTGTGTACATACATTACTTATCCTGTACTGATCCTGAGTTACATCCTGCATTATACTCCAGAGCTGCACTCACTATTCTGCTGGTGCAGTCACTGTGTACATACATTACTTATCCTGTACTGATCCTGAGTTACATCCGGTATTATACTCCAGAGCTGCACTCACTATTCTGCTGGTGCAGTCACTGTGTACATACATTACTTATCCTGTACTGATCCTGAGTTACATCCTGTATTATACTCCAGAGCTGCACTCACTATTCTGACCCTCCTTCACAGATATGGAAATGTCAGTGTCTATGCGGAGCGGCCACAATGCATGTTGTAGCTCGGTGGGTATATAGTGCGTGTCTGGATGGGGCCGGATGCCACCACACGAGGCGCAGTCTGCAGGGAGCTGAGCTTTTTGTCACTTTTACCTTCATGTGGTTTGTATCTGGTCACAGGACAGTTAGTGCAGCAGTCGGTGTGACCACGCTGCCCCCTGGTGGCAATGCTGGAAACTGCATTTAGAGGGGAAATGGCAAATGAATGGCAGAGCTGGGGGTGCGGTGACCCGGCTGCAGTGCTCTGTGCTTTCTTGCCTCCAGTCCCTGTTGACAACATTTGCTGCCAGCGCCGGAGGTTCATGCCCTTGGGTGCAGCACCTGTCGCCTGTGAAGGGTCTGGCATGGTCCTGAAGATGACCTGACACTTGTTCGGTTGTGTACATATAGATGAGGGTTATCTGGGCCCTCTACGGTACACGATATAGGGCAGAGGGCCCGGGGCCCTGATGATGCCATCTGCAGTGCCCACACTCATTGCACCCAGTACCTGTCTGATCGACCGGTGCCCACATAGATTTTCCAAGCACAGAGGTCACTTCAGGCACTCCGGCTGTTATTATACTACAACCCCCAACATGCACACATGCTTGGCTTCCATAGAGGAGCATGCTGGGATTTCTAGTTTCACTACAACTGGAGTGCAGGAGGATGCGGACCCCGTGTAGCAGGCAAAAGCTGCCCCTATTTGACAGCAGCTCCAGGGATGGGAAGGAGCAGCTGTCATCTGGCAGCCACTTCCGGCTTTGTTTTCAGCTCCTGTCGTCTCTGTAGCCTCTGTGAAATGAGCCCTGGAGCTAATCAGTGCTCACATAATACCGCCATACAGTGCTCACATAATACCGCCATACAGTGCTCACATAATACCGCCATACAGTGCTCATATAATACCACCATACAGTGCTCACATAATACCACCATACAGTGCTCACATAATACCACCATACAGTGCTCACATAATACCGCCATACAGTGCTCACATAATACCGCCATACAGTGCTCATATAATACCACCATACAGTGCTCACATAATACCACCATACAGTGCTCACATAATACCACCATACAGTGCTCACATCATACCACCATACAGTGCTCACATAATACCGCCATACAGTGCTCACATAATACCACCATACAGTGCTCACATAATACCACCATACAGTGCTCACATAATACCGCCATACAGTGCTCACATAATACCACCATACAGTGCTCACATAATACCGCCATACAGTGCTCATATAATACAACCACACAGTGCTCACATAATACTGCCATACAGTGCTCACATAATACCACCATACAGTGCTCACATAATACCACCATACTGTACAGTGCTCGGATAATACCATCATACAGTGCTCACATAATACCACCATACAGTGCTCGGATAATACCATCATACAGTGCTCACATAATACCACCATACAGTGCTCGGATAATACCATCATACAGTGCTCATATAATACCGCCATACAGTGCTCATATAATACCGCCATACAGTGCTCACATAATACCGCCATACAGTGCTCACATAATACCACCATACAGTGCTCACATAATACCACCATACAGTGCTCACATAATACCACCATACTGTACAGTGCTCGGATAATACCATCATACAGTGCTCACATAATACCACCATACAGTGCTCAATAATACCACCACACAGTGCTCAGATAATACCACCACACAGTGCTCAGATAATACCACCATACAGTGCTCACATAATACCACCATACAGTGCTTGGATAATACCACCATACAGTGCTTGGATAATACCACCACACAGTGCTCGGATAATACCACCACACAGTGCTCGGATAATACCACCACACAGTGCTCGGATAATACCACCATACAATGCTCGGATAATACCATCATAGAGTGCTCACATAATACCACCATACAGTGCTCAATAATACCACCATACAGTGCTTGGATAATACCACCACACAGTGCACGGATAATACCACCACACAGTGCTCGGATAATACCATCATACAGTGCTCACATAATACCACCATACTGTGCTCAATAATACCACCACACAGTGCTCAGATAATACCACCACACAGTGCTCAGATAATACCACCATACAGTGCTCACATAATACCACCATACAGTGCTTGGATAATACCACCATACAGTGCTTGGATAATACCACCATACAGTGCTCGGATAATACCACCACACAGTGCTCGGATAATACCACCATGGAATTACAGAAATCACAGGATCGGCAGACGTGTTGGCAGCTATCACTGAGGGTATTAATGGTTGTCTGGGGAATGTTCTGCCGCACTGAATGCACTTGGGCACATAAATCATCAAGATCTGTATATCGAAGTTCTGACAGATGATGTCCCAGATGTACTTGATGGGAGACCAGTCCGGAGACGCGGCAGGCCGTGGCAGCTATCATTGCGATCTGCCAGAGTGATAACCCAAGGCCTCTCAGCTCAGGGATTCTGTCCTCTCAATGTGCGACAACCAGCGATAACTGGCAGATCGATGAACCTGAGGCATCGCACAATCATCGCACACAACGTCATCCGATTTCTGAGAATTCACGTGGCTAAAAGACTTTCAGTCTGACTTTATGCCCCTCCCACTTGCCACAGTTTGGAGCTAGGTGCTTGAATATTTCATCATCTGCAGATCTTGGCGACTCCTGCTACTTCTCCCGTTTACATGCAGCTTGTCCTTCTGATGTCTTAGTGATGGGCAGACAGGTGGTCAGGAGCCTCATCCATCTGGGCCGCCCCCCATACAGCAGGATGTGGACGCCCCCCGTGGGACCACGTATGTCACACATCTCTGCTACCGGCCCTGGACACGCTGCGTGTGTGGTTACAGGATGTATCGTCCGGGTACCTGATGGGAGTTGTACTACTTATGTTTCTTTTTGCTTATTATTTATTATCATGGATACAATGTTTCATTATTTTTATCATCACCAGTTCACCTGGTTTGGGGGCGAAGGTTGGTGGGACACTACAGCAGGGGCCCCCATTCTTCTCCATGTAGGGTTTGTGGATTTTACTGGATTCCAGTACATGGAGAGTTAATGGCGCCTGGATGAGAACTTCCCTCCAGAGGAAACTGCAGGCGGCTGCGCAGAGTCGGGGGCCCCCCATGTTACCTTGGCTGACACCGGCCTCAGGAGGAGGGGGACGTCCTGCGCATTATGCTCCAGTTATGTAAGAACCCGACCAAAAAGATCCCGTAATATGTCATAATGGCAGGAGAAGCAGCATGTGGTGCAGTGTGCAGGAGGAGCAGCATGTGGTGCAGTGTGCAGGAAGAGCAGCATGTGGTGCAGTGTGCAGGAGGAGCAGCATGTGGTGCAGAGTGCAGGAAGAGCAGCATGTGGTGCAGTGTGCAGGAGGAGCAGCATGTGGTGCAGTGTGCAGGAGGAGCAGCATGTGGTGCAGTGTGCAGGAGGAGCAGGGTGTGGTGCAGTGTGCAGGAGGAGCAGCATGTAGTGCAGTGTGCAGGAGAAGCAGCATGTAGTGCAGTGTGCAGGAGGAGCAGCATGTAGTGCAGTGTGCAGGAGGAGCAGCATGTAGTGCAGTGTGCAGGAGGAGCAGCATGTGGTGCAGTGTGCAGGAGGAGCAGCATGTGGTGCAGTGTGCAGGAGGAGCATGTAGTGCAGTGTGCAGGAGGAGGAGCATGTAGTGCAGTGTGCAGGAGGAACAGCATGTAGTGCAGTGTGCATGAGGAGCAGCATGTAGTGCAGTGTGCAGGAGGAGCAGGATGTAGTGCAGTGTGCAGGAGGAGCAGCATGTAGTGCAGTGTGCAGGAGGAGCAGCATGTAGTGCAGTGTGCAGGAGGAGCAGCATGTAGTGCAGTGTGCAGGAGGAGCAGCATGTAGTGCAGTGTGCAGGAGGAGCAGGATGTGGTGCAGTGAGCAGGAGGAGCAGCATGTAGTGCAGTGTGCAGGAGGAGGAGCATGTAGTGCAGTGTGCAGGAGGAGCAGCATGTAGTGCAGTGTGCAGGAGGAGCAGGATGTGGTGCAGTGAGCAGGAGGAGCAGCATGTAGTGCAGTGTGCAGGAGGAGCAGCATGTAGTGCAGTGTGCAGGAGGAGCAGCATGTAGTGCAGTGTGCAGGAGGAGAAGCATGTGGTGCAGAGTGCAGGAGGAGCAGCATGTGGTGCAGTGTGCAGGAGGAGCAGTATGTAGTGCAGTGTGCAGGAGGAGCAGCATGTAGTGCAGTGTGCAGGAGGAGCAGCATGTGGTGCAGAGTGCAGGAGGAGCAGCATGTGGTGCAGTGTGCAGGAGGAGCAGGGTGTGGTGCAGTGTGCAGGAGGAGCAGCATGTAGTCCAGTGTGCAGGAGGAGCAGCATGTAGTGCAGTGTGCAGGAGGAGCAGCATGTAGTGCAGTGTGCAGGAGGAGCAGCATGTAGTGCAGTGTGCAGGAGGAGCAGCATGTAGTGCAGTGTGCAGGGGGAGCAGCATGTAGTGCAGTGTGCAGGAGGAGCAGCATGTAGTGCAATGTGCAGGAGGAGCAGCATGTAGTGCAGGAGGAGCAGCATGTAGTGCAGAGTGCAGGAGGAGCAGCATGTAGTCCAGTGTGCAGGGGGAGCAGCATGTAGTGCAGTGTGCAGGAGGAGCAGGATGTAGTCCAGTGTGCAGGAGGAGCAGCATGTAGTGCAGTGTGCAGGAGGAGCAGAATGTGTTGCAGTGTGCAGGAGGAGCAGGATGTAGTGCAGCGTGCAGGAGGAGCAAGATGTAGTGCAGTGTGCAGGAGGAGCAGTATGTAGTGCAGTGTGCACGAGGAGCAGGATGTAGTGCAGTGTGCAGGAGGAGCAGCATGTAGTGCAGTGTGCACGAGGAGCAGGATGTAGTGCAGTGTGCAGGAGGAGCAGCATGTAGTGCAGAGTGCAGGAGGAGCAGGGTGTAGTGCAGGAGGAGCAGCATGTAGTGCAGTGTGCAGGAGGAGCAGCATGTAGTGCAGTGTGCAGGAGGAGCAGGGTGTAGTGCAGGAGGAGCAGCATGTAGTGCAGTGTGCAGGAGGAGCAGCATGTAGTGCAGTGTGCACGAGGAGCAGGATGTACTGCAGTGTGCAGGAGGAGCAGCATGTAGTGCAGTGTGCAGGAGGAGAAGGGTGTAGTGCAGGAGGAGCAGCATGTAGTGCAGTGTGCAGGAGGAGCAAGATGTAGTGCAGTGTGCAGGAGGAGCAGCATGTAGTGCAGTGTGCAGGAGGAGGATGTAGTGCAGTGTGCAGGAGGAGCAGCATGTGGTGCAGTGTGCAGGAGGAGCAGGATGTAGTGCAGTGTGCAGGAGGAGGATGTAGTGCAGTGTGCAGGAGGAGCAGCATGTGGTGCAGTGTGCAGGAGGAGCAGGATGTAGTGCAGTGTGCAGGAGGAGGATGTAGTGCAGTGTGCAGGAGGAGCAGCATGTGGTGCAGTGTGCAGGAGGAGCAGGATGTAGTGCAGTGTGCAGGAGCAGCAGCATGTAGTGCAGTGTGCAGGAGCAGCAGCATGTAGTGCAGTGTGCAGGAGGAGCAGGATGTAGTGCAGTGTGCAGGAGGAGCAGGATGTGGTGCAGTGTGCAGGAGGAGCAGGGTATACTGCAGTGTGCAGAAAGAGCAGCATGTAGTGCATTGTGCAGGAGGAGCAGCATGTAGTGCAGTGTGCAGGAGGAGCAGCATGTAGTGCAGTGCGCAGGAGGAGCAGCATATAGTGCAGTGTGCAGGAGGAGCAGGATGTAGTGGAATGTGCAGGAGGAGCAGCATGTAGTGCAGTGTGCAGAAGGAGCAGGATTTAGTGCAGTGTGCAGGAGGAGCAGCATGTAGTGCAGTGTGCAGGAGGAGCAGCATTTAGTGCAGTGTGCGGGAGGAGCAGCATGTAGTGCAGTGTGCAGGAGGAGGATGTAGTGCAGTGTGCAGGAGGAGCAGCATGTAGTGCAGTGTGCAGGAGGAGCAGGATGTGGTGCAGGAGGAGCAGCATGTAGTGCAGTGTGCAGGAGGAGCAGCGTGTAGTGCAGTGTGCAGGAGGAGCAGGATGTGGTGCAGTGTGCAGAAGGAGCAGGGTATAGTGCAGTGTGCAGGAGGAGCAGCATGTAGTGCAGTGTGCAGGAGGAGCAGCATGTAGTGCAGTGTGCAGAAGGAGCAGGATTTAGTGCAGTGTGCAGGAGGAGCAGCATGTAGTGCAGTGTGCAGGAGGAGCAGCATGTAGTGCAGTGTGCAGGAGGAGGATGTAGTGCAGTGTGCAGGAGGAGCAGCATGTAGTGCAGTGTGCAGGAGGAGCAGGATGTGGTGCGGAGGAGCAGCATGTAGTGCAGTGTGCAGGAGGAGCAGCGTGTGGTGCAGTGTGCAGGAGGAGCAGGATGTGGTGCAGTGTGCAGAAGGAGCAGGGTATAGTGCAGTGTGCAGGAGGAGCAGCATGTAGTGCAGTTTGCAGGAGGAGCAGGATGTAGTGCAATGTGCAGTAGGAGCAGCATGTAGTGCAGTGTGCAGGAGGAGCAGCATGTAGTGCAGTGTGCAGGAGGAGCAGCATGTAGTGCAGTGTGCAGGAGGAGCAGCATGTAGTGCAGTGTGCAGGAGGAGCAGCATGTAGTGCAGTGTGCAGGAGGAGCAGCATGTAGTGCAGTGTGCAGGAGGAGCAGCATGTAGTGCAGTGTGCAGGAGGAGCAGGATGTGGTGCAGTGAGCAGGAGGAGCAGCATGTAGTGCAGTGTGCAGGAGGAGCAGCATGTAGTGCAGTGTGCAGGAGGAGCAGCATGTAGTGCAGTGTGCAGGAGGAGCAGGATGTGGTTGCAGTGAGCAGGAGGAGCAGCATGTAGTGCAGTGTGCAGGAGGAGCAGCATGTAGTGCAGTGTGCAGGAGGAGCAGCATGTAGTGCAGTGTGCAGGAGGAGCAGCATGTGGTGCAGAGTGCAGGAGGAGCAGCATGTGGTGCAGTGTGCAGGAGGAGCAGTATGTAGTGCAGTGTGCAGGAGGAGCAGCATGTAGTGCAGTGTGCAGGAGGAGCAGCATGTGGTGCAGAGTGCAGGAGGAGCAGCATGTGGTGCAGTGTGCAGGAGGAGCAGGGTGTGGTGCAGTGTGCAGGAGGAGCAGCATGTAGTCCAGTGTGCAGGAGGAGCAGCATGTAGTGCAGTGTGCAGGAGGAGCAGCATGTAGTGCAATGTGCAGGAGGAGCAGCATGTAGTGCAGTGTGCAGGAGGAGCAGCATGTAGTGCAGTGTGCAGGGGGAGCAGCATGTAGTGCAGTGTGCAGGGGGAGCAGCATGTAGTGCAGTGTGCAGGAGGAGCAGCATGTAGTGCAATGTGCAGGAGGAGCAGCATGTAGTGCAGGAGGAGCAGCATGTAGTGCAGAGTGCAGGAGGAGCAGCATGTAGTCCAGTGTGCAGGGGGAGCAGCATGTAGTGCAGTGTGCAGGATGTAGTCCAGTGTGCAGGAGGAGCAGCATGTAGTGCAGTGTGCAGGAGGAGCAGAATGTGTTGCAGTGTGCAGGAGGAGCAGGATGTAGTGCAGTGTGCAGGAGGAGCAAGATGTAGTGCAGTGTTCAGGAGGAGCAGTATGTAGTGCAGTGTGCACGAGGAGCAGGATGTATTGCAGTGTGCAGGAGGAGCAGCATGTGGTGCAGTGTGCAGGAGGAGCAGCATGTGGTGCAGAGTGCAGGAGGAGCAGCATGTGGTGCAGAGTGCAGGAGGAGCAGCATGTGGTGCAGTGTGCAGGAGGAGCAGGGTGTGGTGCAGTGTGCAGGAGGAGCAGCATGTAGTGCAGTGTGCAGGAGGAGCAGGATGTGGTGCAGTGAGCAGGAGGAGCAGCATGTAGTGCAGTGTGCAGGAGGAGCAGCATGTAGTGCAGTGTGCAGGAGGAGCAGCATGTAGTGCAGTGTGCAGGAGGAGCAGCATGTAGTGCAGTGTGCAGGAGGAGCAGCATGTGGTGCAGAGTGCAGGAGGAGCAGCATGTGGTGCAGAGTGCAGGAGGAGCAGGGTGTGGTGCAGTGTGCAGGAGGAGCAGCATGTAGTCCAGTGTGCAGGAGGAGCAGCATGTAGTGCAGTGTGCAGGAGGAGCAGCATGTAGTGCAATGTGCAGGAGGAGCAGCATGTAGTGCAGTGTGCAGGAGGAGCAGCATGTAGTGCAGTGTGCAGGGGGAGCAGCATGTAGTGCAGTGTGCAGGGGGAGCAGCATGTAGTGCAGTGTGCAGGAGGAGCAGCATGTAGTGCAATGTGCAGGAGGAGCAGCATGTAGTGCAGGAGGAGCAGCATGTAGTGCAGAGTGCAGGAGGAGCAGCATGTAGTCCAGTGTGCAGGGGGAGCAGCATGTAGTGCAGTGTGCAGGAGGAGCAGGATGTAGTCCAGTGTGCAGGAGGAGCAGCATGTAGTGCAGTGTGCAGGAGGAGCAGAATGTGTTGCAGTGTGCAGGAGGAGCAGGATGTAGTGCAGCGTGCAGGAGGAGCAAGATGTAGTGCAGTGTGCAGGAGGAGCAGTATGTAGTGCAGTGTGCACGAGGAGCAGGATGTAGTGCAGCGTGCAGGAGGAGCAAGATGTAGTGCAGTGTGCAGGAGGAGCAGTATGTAGTGCAGTGTGCACGAGGAGCAGGATGTAGTGCAGTGTGCAGGAGGAGCAGCATGTAGTGCAGTGTGCAGGAGGAGCAGCATGTAGTGCAGTGTGCACGAGGAGCAGGATGTAGTGCAGTGTGCAGGAGGAGCAGCATGTAGTGCAGAGTGCAGGAGGAGCAGGGTGTAGTGCAGGAGGAGCAGCATGTAGTGCAGTGTGCAGGAGGAGCAGCATGTAGTGCAGTGTGCAGGAGGAGCAGGGTGTAGTGCAGGAGGAGCAGCATGTAGTGCAGTGTGCAGGAGGAGCAGCATGTGGTGCAGTGTGCAGGAGGAGCAGGATGTGGTGCAGTGTGCAGGAGAAGCAGCATATAGTGCAGTGTGCACGAGGAGCAGGATGTAGTGCAGTGTGCAGGAGGAGCAGCATGTAGTGCAGTGTGCACGAGGAGCAGGATGTAGTGCAGTGTGCAGGAGGAGCAGCATGTAGTGCAGTGTGCACGAGGAGCAGGATGTAGTGCAGTGTGCAGGAGGAGCAGCATGTAGTGCAGTGTGCAGGAGGAGAAGGGTGTAGTGCAGGAGGAGCAGCATGTAGTGCAGTGTGCAGGAGGAGCAAGATGTAGTGCAGTGTGCAGGAGGAGCAGCATGTAGTGCAGTGTGCAGGAGGAGGATGTAGTGCAGTGTGCAGGAGGAGCAGCATGTGGTGCAGTGTGCAGGAGGAGCAGGATGTAGTGCAGTGTGCAGGAGCAGCAGCATGTAGTGCAGTGTGCAGGAGCAGCAGCATGTAGTGCAGTGTGCAGGAGGAGCAGGATGTAGTGCAGTGTGCAGGAGGAGCAGGATGTGGTGCAGTGTGCAGGAGGAGCAGGGTATACTGCAGTGTGCAGGAAGAGCAGCATGTAGTGCATTGTGCAGGAGGAGCAGCATGTAGTGCAGTGTGCAGGAGGAGCAGCATGTAGTGCAGTGCGCAGGAGGAGCAGCATATAGTGCAGTGTGCAGGAGGAGCAGGATGTAGTGGAATGTGCAGGAGGAGCAGCATGTAGTGCAGTGTGCAGAAGGAGCAGGATTTAGTGCAGTGTGCAGGAGGAGCAGCATGTAGTGCAGTGTGCAGGAGGAGCAGCATTTAGTGCAGTGTGCAGGAGGAGCAGCATGTAGTGCAGTGTGCAGGAGGAGGATGTAGTGCAGTGTGCAGGAGGAGCAGCATGTAGTGCAGTGTGCAGGAGGAGCAGGATGTGGTGCAGGAGGAGCAGCATGTAGTGCAGTGTGCAGGAGGAGCAGCGTGTAGTGCAGTGTGCAGGAGGAGCAGGATGTGGTGCAGTGTGCAGAAGGAGCAGGGTATAGTGCAGTGTGCAGGAGGAGCAGCATGTAGTGCAGTGTGCAGGAGGAGCAGCATGTAGTGCAGTGTGCAGAAGGAGCAGGATGTAGTGCAGTGTGCAGGAGGAGCAGCATGTAGTGCAGTGTGCAGGAGGAGCAGCATGTAGTGCAGTGTGCAGGAGGAGCAGCATGTAGTGCAGTGTGCAGGAGGAGGATGTAGTGCAGTGTGCAGGAGGAGCAGCATGTAGTGCAGTGTGCAGGAGGAGCAGGATGTGGTGCAGGAGGAGCAGCATGTAGTGCAGTGTGCAGGAGGAGCAGCGTGTGGTGCAGTGTGCAGGAGGAGCAGGATGTGGTGCAGTGTGCAGAAGGAGCAGGGTATAGTGCAGTGTGCAGGAGGAGCAGCATGTAGTGCAGTTTGCAGGAGGAGCAGGATGTAGTGCAATGTGCAGTAGGAGCAGGATGTAGTGCAATGTGCAGTAGGAGCAGCATGTAGTGCAGTGTGCAGAAGGAGCAGGATGTAGTGCAGTGTGCAGGAGGAGCAGCATGTAGTGCAGTGTGCAGGAGGAGCAGGATGTAGTGCAATGTGCAGGAGGAGCAGCATGTAGTGCAGTGTGCAAAAGGAGCAGGATGTAGTGCAATGTGCAGGAGGAGCAGCATGTAGTGCAGTGTGCAGGAGGAGCAGGATGTAGTGCAGTGTGCAGGAGGAGCAGCATGTAGTGCAGTGTGCAGGAGGAGGATGTAGTGCAGTGTGCAGGAGGAGCAGCATGTAGTGCAGTGTGCAGGAGGGGCAGCATGTGGTGCAGTGTGCAGGAGGAGCAGCATGTAGTGCAGTGTGCAGGAGGAGAAGCATGTAGTGCAGTGTGCAGGAGGAGCAGGATGTAGTGCAGTGTGCAGGAGGAGCAGGATGTGGTGCAGTGTGCAGAAGGAGCAGGGTATAGTGCAGTGTGCAGGAGGAGCAGCATGTAGTGCAGTGTGCAGGAGGAGCAGCATGTAGTGCAGTGTGCAGGAGGAGCAGCATATAGTGCAGTGTGCAGGAGGAGCAGGATGTAGTGCAATGTGCAGGAGGAGCAGCATGTAGTGCAGTGTGCAGAAGGAGCAGGATGTAGTGCAGTGTGCAGGAGGAGCAGCATGTAGTGCAGTGTGCAGGAGGAGCAGGATGTAGTGCAGTGTGCAGGAGGAGCAGCATGTAGTGCAGTGTGCAGGAGGAGGATGTAGTGCAGTGTGCAGGAGGAGCAGCATGTAGTGCAGTGTGCAGGAGGAGCAGCATGTAGTGCAGTGTGCAGGAGGAGCAGGATGTGGTGCAGTGTGCAGAAGGAGCAGGGTATAGTGCAGTGTGCAGGAGGAGCAGCATGTAGTGCAGTGTGCAGGAGGAGCAGCATGTAGTGCAGTGTGCAGGAGGAGCAGGATGTAGTGCAATGTGCTGGAGGAGCAGCATGTAGTGCAATGTGCAGTAGGAGCAGCATGTAGTGCAGTGTGCAGGAGGAGCAGCATGTAGTGCAGTGTGCAGGAGGAGCAGCATGTAGTGCAGTGTGCAGGAGGAACAGCATGTAGTGTAGTGTGCAGGAGGAGCAGCATGTAGTGCAGTGTGCAGGAGGAGCAGCATGTAGTGCAGTGTGCAGGAGGAGCAGCATGTAGTGCAGTGTGCAGGAGGAGCAGCATGTAGTGCAGTGTGCAGGAGGAGCAGCATGTAGTGCAATGTGCAGGAAGAGCAGCATGTAGGGCAGTGTGCAGGAGGAGCAGCATTTAGTGCAGTCTGCTGGAGGAGCAGCATGTGGTGCAGTGTGCAGGAGGAGCAGCATATAGTGCAGTGTGCAGGAGGAGCAGGATGTAGTGCAATGTGCAGGAGGAGCAGCATGTAGTGCAGTGTGCAGAAGGGGCAGGATGTAGTGCAGTGTGCAGGAGGAGCAGCATGTAGTGCAGTGTGTAGGAGGAGCAGCATGTAGTGCAGTGTGCAGGAGGAGGATGTAGTGCAGTGTGCAGGAGGAGCAGCATGTAGTGCAGTGTGCAGGAGGAGCAGGATGTGGTGCAGTGTGCAGAAGGAGCAGGGTGTAGTGCAGTGTGCAGGAGGAGCAGGATGTAGTGCAATGTGCTGGAGGAGCAGCATGTAGTGCAATGTGCAGGAGGAGCAGCATGTAGTGCAGTGTGCAGGAGGAGCAGCATGTAGTGCAGTGTGCAGGAGGAGCAGCATGTAGTGCAGTGAGCAGGAGGAGCAGTATATAGTGCAGTGTGCAGGAGGAACAGCATGTAGTGTAGTGTACAGGAGGAGAAGCATGTAGTGCAGTGTGCAGGAGGAGCAGCATGTAGTGCAGTGTGCAGGAGGAGCAGGATGTAGTGCAGTGTGCAGGAGGAGCAGCATGTAGTGCAGTGTGCAGGAGTAGCAGCATGTAGTGCAATGTGCAGAAGGAGCAGCATGTAGGGCAGTGTGCAGGAGGAGCAGCATTTAGTGCAGTCTGCAGGAGGAGCAGCATGTGGTGCAGTGTGCAGGAGGAGGATCATGCGGTGCAGTGTGCAGGAGGAGCAGGATGTGGTGCAGTGTGCAGGAGGAGGATGTAGTACAGTGTGCAGGAGGAGCAGCGTGTAGTGCAGTGTGCAGGAGGAGCAGCGTGTAGTGCAGTGTGCAGGAGGAGCAGCATGTAGTGCAGTGTGCAGGAGGAGCAGGGTGTAGTGCAGGAGGAGCAGGATGTAGTGCAGTGTGCAGGAGGAGCAGCATGTAGTGCAGTGTGCAGGAGGAGCAGCATGTAGTGCAGTGTGCAGGAGGAGCAGGGTGTAGTGCAGGAGGAGCAGGATGTGGTGCAGTGTGCAGGAGGAGCAGGATGTGGTGCAGTGTGCAGGAGGAGCAGCATGTAGTGCAGTGTGCAGGAGGAGGAGGATGTAGTGCAGTGTGCAGAAGGAGCAGGTTTTAATGCAGTGTGCAGAAGGAGCAGGTTGTAGTGCATCGGGAGCAGGGTGTAGTGCAGTGTGCAGAAGGAGCAGGTTTTAGTGCAGTGTGCAGGAGGCGCAGCATGTAGTGCAGTGTGCAGGAGGAGCAGCGTGTAGTGCAGTTTGCAGGAGGAGCAGGGTGTAGTGCAGTGTGCAGAAGGAGCAGGTTTTAGTGCAGTGTGCAGGAGGCGCAGCATGTAGTGCAGTGTGCAGGAGGAGCAGCGTGTAGTGCAGTTTGCAGGAGGAGCAGGGTGTAGTGCAGTGTGCAGAAGGACCAGGTTGTAGTGCATCGGGAGCAGGGTGTAGTGCAGTGTGCAGGAGGCGCAGCATGTAGTGCAGTGTGCAGGAGGAGCAGCATGTAGTGCAGTGTGCAGAAGGATCAGGTTTTGGTGCAGTGTGCAGGAGGAGCAGCATGTAGTGCAGGAGGAGCAGGATGTAGTGCAGTGTGCAGGAGGAGCAGGATGTAGTGCAGGAGGAGCAGGGTGGCGGGCACACGACCATGTGCATGAGGCCTTATGTGTAGGTTTACATCCATTTAACTAATTAACAGCCTGCTGGAGTTCACTGGATCCACTGCTGATCACCGCCGAGTTCCATTGACTGTACTGGGATATGGCGAGGATTCGGCCGCTTTCTGGCATGCACTGGTTTTTGTCCAGCTGAAATCCGGGACTCATGTCAGAAAGTGCCCGGGTCCCTGATGGATCCCAGTATATTGAACGGTAGGATCTGGCCCCGGGAGGCTGTTAATCAGAGGTGTGAACCTGCAATTCCAATGCAGTAGGAGGTAGGAAAGGTGGGGTCAGGCTGGGTGTCACCACAGTTTGATGGCGGCTATTAGTGGTTTTCACCAGCATGTGTTCGATGGGTGAGAGTCGGGGTTTGGTCGCCTCTTCACTTCCAGGCTTATATTTTCCTCCTGATATTTTTAGACTTTTTTTATTGGCCTCCGCAGTGACGTCACCTGTAGTATGAGATTTTACATAGTTTATGTCTATGAATCATTATAAAAAGAAGAAATCTACTGCATAAAATCCTCTGTGCTGCTGGGACCCTGCTCCTTCCACTATGTAACTCTCACCCTGTGACCGCCCACCAGATCAGCACACTCCTCTCCTGAAATACTCTGTGCTGCTGGGGCCCTGCTCTTTCCACTATGTAACTCACATCCAGTGACCTCCACCAGAGCAGCACACTCCTCTCCTGAAATCCTCTGTGCTGCTTGAGGCCCTGCTCCTTCCACTATGTAACTCTCACCCTGTGACCTCCACAAGATCAGCACACTCCTCTCCTGAAATCCTCTGTGCTGCTGGGGCAGTCCTATTCTCAGCATTAATACCTGTCAATGCTATCATTACTGTGCATGGTGCAGCAGTGTCTGTGCGGAGGAGCAGGAGATGAGCTGTGGTCTCCTGCAGGGTGGTGGACGTGTCCGCAGGTCGCACTCTGTCACACACCTCCCCCTCAGGATAGATATAATAATCCTATAAATCTTCCTCTTCCTCGGACCCCCCACCTTGCAGTTGTGTTGTGTCTCGGTGCTGAAGAGCAGCTGCTGGGTGATCAGTGATTCCAAGAAAGAAGCCAAAGCTGTGTTCACAAATCCCTGGAGAGTCACGCACCCCGATGGTAAAGCTGACATCTACGCTGAGTCACTGCCCCGGCTGCATCCCTGTGAGGACTTGAAGACCAAGGCCAGCGGTTCCTACAACATCTGTCCTGTAAAGCAACAATGCTGCGAATTAACAGAAAAGCTGACAATCATGGTGGCCGTAGTGGTAGTGGCATTGTTAAAGGCAGTGATGCTGGCAGTAGTAGTGGTGATGGCAGTGGTGGTGTTGGATGTGGTGATAGTAGTTATGGTTATTGTGGTAGCAGTGGTGTTGTTAATGGTGGTGGTGGTGGTGACTGTAGTTATGGTGGTATCAGTGGTGGTGTTGATGTTGGTGGTGACAATAGTTATGGTGGTGGTGGCTGTAGCTATGGTTATGGTGGTAGCAGTGGTGGTGACAGTAGTTATGGTGGTAGCAGTGGTGGTCTTGGTGTTGATGGTGGATATGTTGACTTAGTTATGGTTGTGGTGATAACAGTGGTGTTGTTGGTGGTGGTCACAGCAGTTATGGTGGTAGCAATGGTAGTGTTGATGGTGGTGGTGACAGTTGTTATGCTGGTAGCAGTGGTAGTGTTGATGGTGGAGATGACAGTAGTTATAGTTATGGTGGTAGCCTTGGTGTTGATGGTGGACGTGGTGACTTAGCTATGGTTGTGGTGATAGGAGTGGTGGTGTTGATGGTGGTGGTGACAGCAGTTATGATGGTAGCAGTGATGGTGTTGATAGAGGTCGTTATGGTGGTAGCAATGGTAGTGTTTATGGTGGTGGTGACAGTAGTTATGGTGGTAGCAGTGGTGGTGTTGATGGTGGTGGTGACAGTTGTTATGCTGGTAGCAGTGGTAGTGTTGATGGTGGAGATGACAGTAGTTATAGTTATGGTGGTAGCCTTGGTGTTGATGGTGGACGTGGTGATTTAGCTATGGTTGTGGTGATAGGAGTGGTGGTGTTGATGGTGGTGGTGACAGCAGTTATGATGGTAGCAGTGATGGTGTTGATAGTGGTCGTGACAGTAGTTATGGTTATGGTGGTAGCAGTGGTGGTGTTAATGGTGGTGGTGACAGTTGTTATGCTGGTAGCAGTGGTAGTGTTGATGGTGGTGGTGACAGTAGTTATGGTTATGGTGGTAGTCTTGGTGTTGATGGTGGTGGTGACCTAGTTATGGTTGGGGTGATAGAAGTGGTGGTGTTGATGGTGGTGGTGACAGCAGTTATGATGGTAGCAGTGGTGGTGTTGATGGTGGTGATGACAGCAGTTATGATGGTAGCAGTGGTGGTGTTGATGGTGGTGGTGACAGTAGTTATGGTTATGATGGTAGCAGTGGTGGTGTTGATTGTGGTGGTGACAGTAGTTATGGTTATGGTGGTAGCAGTGGTGACCTTGGTGTTGATGGTGGACATGGTGACTTAGTTATGGTGGTGGTGGTGGGGGCAGTGCTGTTTGTGATGATGACACACAGGACAGTGGAAGAAGAAGGATGGATCTGACATTTCAGCCTCCACTGACTTCTATGTAGCCGGTGTCTCTATAATTGATAATTAACCCATTAGAGATTTGTTTTCCCAGGATCAGTCGTCGCTTTAGATTCACGGTGAATACACGGTATCCCGAAGGGTCTATGTAAGAGAAGGGGTTAATGGTAACCATGGTGTCACAACCAGACAGCTGAGAAGCTCTGACAGAGGCCTTTCAGAACCTCCTCCTTGAGTTCTCTTTGTTGTGATGTTCGGTTCCTCATCTCGTTAGCCTCTCTCAGCTGTCATGTAGTTGGACTGATTGCATCCCTTTAAATTCCTCCCCATAATGCATTGCTGGGCGGCTTATACTACTTCCTGGAGTGTGTGTGCATGCTGGTCCTGTTTTCCTGTCTGCTACTAAGTTAAGTGCTGTACATTTATCTGTTATTTTCTGTTTGCTGGATCCCAGGTGACCCTGACTCCCTCCGTGTCTGGTGTAGGGAGCCGGTGGTCGTGTCCCCTCACTATTGTAGGGTGTTCAGGGGTTATATAGTCGAGGTACGTGGATATGCAACCTTCCACCCTTGGGATTTTTGCATAGGCTGAGCAGCCAGGGAAAGTGCCAGGTCTTGTGCAGGGGTCTCCCCTTGGTTCCTTAGCTTTGGATCCAGTGAGTCCTATATGCATGTTGCTTTGTCTTGTTTCCTGTACACCGTCCGTGACACATGGTGACTAGTTTGGGTGTTGATATCAGCATCACTGGGGGGTAATATCAGTGACACTGGTGGTCTGGGAAGCTTAAAGGGGCACATTTACTAAAGCGTTGTGTTTTGCGACTCTGGCGCTATTTTCTGATTTTACGACAAATTCTTTAGGCACACTTAAGTACGTCTTTTTTGAGGACGCATTTAACACGTGCTTCTATTTTTCCCTCCTTTTTTGGCGTACAAAGGGTCTTAAAACCACAACACTCTGGGAAGGCGTATTTTTTGTCCACACGTGTCTGATTTTTTGGCGCACTTTTTCAGATGTTCTACAATGTGATATTTCACCTTCTCCAAGCAGCTTTTTGTCTAATAAACTTAACCTTTTACTGCCATTTTTTTTGCTAGTGCGCAGGGACCGGGACCGGGACATTTTTCTAATGTAGTTTATTTAGTGAAATCCTTTATTTATAGAAGAAAACTTGGCCCGTAAAGAACGGAATTCCAGGCGCAGAAGCAACTGAAGCCACGACCAAAGATGTGAAACCAGGAAAGACGGGAGACGGGAAATATGTGTCCCCCCCCCCCGGCGTAAAACCCCTGCGCTGCAGGCAGAATACGGCTCACGAAAAAACAGCAGTGCGCCAAATAATAACTCAAACCCGAAATGTGTGCACACGATGGGGGAAAAGGGCAGAAAATGACGGAGAAAAAGGCGAGCTTAGTAAATGTGCCGCAAAAACGTTTTTCTGACTTCAGCAAATGGCGTTTATCATGTAGACGCAGTTAATACCCGGCCCTTACTAATGTATTGGGAGTCTCCATTTCCATTGTTACGGCCACCGCTGCAGCGCAGATGTGAAGGGGCCCGGGATGGGAGCTGCCGCACATGCATGTTTATTTGAGCTCTCACAGTCCCGGCCGCCCGACAGGCCAGCGCCTTTTCCTATATTGTGAAAGCACGACCACCGCTGTTGGATTATAGGGTGGTCGTAACTATGGAAATGAGCAGTGACGGAAAAATAAATGGAGGCAATATGGAGACTCTTGCTGAAGTGGGACAACCCCTTTAAGAGGTTAAAGCAGCATCCCTGGTGGTTTAGTGTAGTGAAGGGTTAATATCAGCATCCCTGGAGGTCTAGTGTAGTGAAGGGTTAATATCAGCATCCCTGGAGGTCTAGTGTAGTGAAGGGTTAATATCAGCATTCCTGGAGGTCTAGTGTAGTGAAGGGTTAATATCAGCATACCTTGTGGTTTAGTGTAGTGAAGGGTTAATATCAGCATCCCTGGAGGTCTACTGAAGAGTTAATCTCAGCATCCCTAGAAGTTTAATGTAGTGAAGGGTTAATATCTGCATCCCTGGAAGTTTAGTGTAGTGAAGGGTTAATATTAGCATCCCTGGTGGTTAAGTGTAGTGAAGGGTTAATATCAGCATCCCTGGAGGTCTAGTGTAGTGAAGGGTTAATCTCAGCATCCCTGGTGGTTTAGTGTAGTGAAGTGTTAATCTCAGCATCCCTGGTGGTTTAGTGTAGTGAAGGGTTAATATCAGCATCCCTGGAGGTCTAGTGTAGTGAAGGGTTAATCTCAGCATCCCTGGTGGTTTAGTGTAGTGAAGGGTTAATATCAGCATCCCTGGAGGTCTAGTGTAGTGAAGGGTTAATCTCAGCATCCATGGTGGTTTAGTGTAGTGAAGGGTTAATATCAGCATCCCTGGAGGTCTAGTGTAGTGAAGGGTTAATCTCAGCATCCCTGGTGGTTTAGTGCAGTAAAGAGTTAATCTCAGCATCCCTGGAGGTCTAGTGTAGTGAAGGGTTAATCTCAGCATCCCTGGTGGTTTAGTGTAGTGAAGGGTTAATATCAGCATCCCTGGAGGTCTAGTGTAGTGAAGGGTTAATCTCAGCATCCATGGTGGTTTAGTGTAGTGAAGGGTTAATATCAGCATCCCTGGAGGTCTAGTGTAGTGAAGGGTTAATCTCAGCATCCCTGGAGGTCTAGTGCAGTGAAGGGTTAATATCAGCATCCCTGGAGGTCTAGTGCAGTGAAGGGTTAATATCATCTTCCCTGGAGTTTTTAGTGTAGTGAAGGGTTAATATCAGCATCCCTGGAGGTCTAGTGCAGTGAATGGTTAATATCAGCATCCCTGGTGGTTTAGTGTAGTGAAGGGTTAATATCAGCATCCCTGGTGGTTTAGTGTAGTGAAGGGTTAATATCAGCATCCCTGGAGGTCTAGTGTAGTGAAGGGTTAATCTCAGCATCCCTGGTGGTTTAGTGTAGTGAAGGGTTAATATCAGCATCCCCGGTGGTTTAGTGCAGTGAAGGGTTAATCTCAGCATCCCTGGTGGTTTAGTGTAGTGAAGGGTTAATATCAGCATCCCCGGTGGTTTAGTGTAGTGAAGGGTTAATCTCAGCATCCCTGGTGGTTTAGTGCAGTGAAGGGTTAATCTCAGCATCCCCGGTGGTTTAGTGCAGTGAAGGGTTAATACCACCCCCCTCCCGACATACAGACAGGAGTCCAGTCAGCGGTAATGGCGGTCTACATCACTGGCGTTAGCGGTATATAGAGGGGCGTCTCATGTGTGACGGTCTTTTCTATTGATAGGCGGAATAGTGACTTAGCGGTGTTCAGGCGGTGAGTAGATGGCGGCCGCGCTCCGTCCAATGTTATACCGGCAGGAAGTGCGGCGATCGCGTCAGACTCACGGACACACAAGATGATGGAAAGTTCTGCTGGAAGCGGCGACGTCAGATGAGACATTTCTCCCATGTAACATGCAGGCTGCGATGTAACGGGCCAGATGTGTGAGCGCCTGACCTGTAGTTACCTCTCACATCTGTCAGCCGTCTGAGGCACAGAGGCACAGCGCCTCCTTCAGGACCCCGCCGAGACTGAGCCAGAGGCGCCTGCAGTGTGCAGAAGCGGGGTCAGCAAACATTATAACCATGGATGGAGAGATATCATCATCTCATCGTCTTATATCATCATCTTGTGGCTGCAGCTTTTGTAACTTGTTTTTTATTACCTTCTGCAGATTTGTTGTGAGACCAGAAGAAGAGACCGGTGGTGACTGTGACAAACCCGAGGATACGCATCAATATTCAACTGCTCTAAATACATGAGATATTTGACGTCCTCTGTGTCCTTCTTGTTTCTATGTCGCCTCCTCTCCCACACGGACGGTGTTTAGTCACAGATGCATTATTGTGCTCTCGAGTTGGTGACTATGTGGGATGTGGTGGAATCTTACTCTTGACCCATTTTTGGGGATTTTACTACAAGGGCAGTTCACTTGTATCCAATATATCCACATATCGTCAGATATGAAGTGTGGTGGTAATTGGTGGGTCCATTGTCTAATTTTAGATATTGGACAACCAGTGCCACCCCATAGATATTTGGGTCTCATTGGAAGTGGGACCTGATATCAGTGACTCCGTAGACATAGTGGACTCCTTGATACATTCACCCCTTCGTCCTGAGAGATGTATATACAGTCCTGATCAAAAGTTTAAGACCACTTGAAAAATGGCAAAAAATCATATTTTACATTGTTGGATCTTAACAAGGTTCCAAGTGGAGCTTCAACCTGCAACAAGAAGAAATGGGAGGGAGACTAAACATTTTTTGAGCATTCAATTAATTGAAAATAACGATTAAACTGAAACTGGCTGTTTTTCAGCTGATTTACATTTTAGGACCACGTGCCTTTAAAAGGCCAAATCTGTGCAAAGAGGTGGATTCATTGTCATCTTCTGTCAGGTAGTCACACGTTGTGGTGGCAAAGGCAAAAAACTCTCCCTTGTTGAACGCGGTCGGGTTGTTGAACTGCATAAGCAGGGTCTCTCACAGCGCGCCATCGCTGCTGGGGTGGGACGCAGTAAGACAGTCATTTGGCATTTCTTAAATGATCCTGAGGGTTATGGAACAAAAAAGTCAAGTGGAAGACCCAAAAAAATTTCACCAGCACTGAGCCGGAGGATCCAATTGGCTGTCCGTCAAGACACCGGACGATCCTCGACCCAAATTAAGGCCCTTACTGGTGCTGACTGCAGCCCCATAACCATCAGACGGCATCTAAGACTGAAGGGCTTCAAAAACAAAAAACGTCTTCAAAGACCTCGTCTCCTTGAACGCCACATAACTGCTCGTTTGGACTTTGCAATAGAGCACCAAACATGGGACCTTCAAAGGTGGAAGAAAGTTTTATTCTCTGATGAGAAAAAATGTAACCTTGATGGTCCTAATGGTTTCCAACGTTACTGGCATGACCAGCAGATCCCACCCGAAATGTTTTCTACGCGCCACAGTGGAGGGGGCGCCATAATGGTCTGGGGTGCTTTTTCCTTCAGTGGAACAATGGAGCTTCAGGAAGTGCAGGGGCGTCAAACGGCCGCTGGCTATGTCCATGTGCAGAGAGCATTCCTCATGACTGAGGGCCCTCGTCTGTGGGGTAACAGGACAACGCGACAGTACACAATGCCCGCAGGACAAGGGACTTCTTCTAGGAGAATAACATCACTCTTTTGGCCCATCCTGCGTGTTCCCCTGATCTAAATACAATTGAGAACCTTTGGGGATGGATGGCAAGGGAAGTTTACAAAAATGGACAACAGTTCCAGACAGTAGATGGCCTTCATGCAGCCGTCTTCACCACTTGGAGAAATGTTCCCACTCCCCTCATGGAAACGCATCAAGCATGCCGAAACAATAACGGCGGAGCTACTCATTACTGAGGTCATGTTTGGAAGTTGGATTTCTGTTTTGGGGGCGTTAGTTTTTTTTTTGGAGGTGTGGTCCTAAACTTTTGATCAGCTGAAAAACAGCCTGTTTCAGTTTATTCGTTGTTTTCATTAAATTTTATGCTCAAAAAATGTTTTGTCTCACTCCCTTTTCTTCTTGTTGCATGCTGAAGCTCTACTTGGAACCTTGTTAAGATCCAGCCATGCTTAGGGCTCTTTCACACCTGCGTTGTCCGGATCCGGCATAGAGTTCCGTCGTCGGGGCTCTATGCCGGAAAAATCCTGATCAGTTTTATCCTAATGCATTCTGAATGGAGAGAAATCCGTTCAGGATGCATCAGGATGTCTTCAGTTCCGGAACGGAACGTTTTTTGGCCGGAGAAAATACTGCAGCATGCTGCGCTTTTTGCTCCGGCCAAAAATCCTGAACACTTGCCGCAAGGCCGGATCCGGAATTAATGCCTATTGAAAGGCATTGATCCGGATCCGGCCTTAAGCTAAACGTCGTTTCGGCGCATTGCCGGATCCGACGTTTAGCTTTTTTAGAGTGGTTACCATGGCTGCCGGGATGCTAAAGTCCTGGCAGCCATGGTAAAGTGTAGCGGGGAGCGGGGGAGCAGCATACTTACCGTCCGTGCCGCTCCCGGGGCGCTCCAGAGTGACATCAGGGCGCCCCACGTGCATGGATGACGTGATCGCATGGCACGTCATCCATGCGCATGGGGCGCTCTGACGTCACTCTGGAGCGCCCCGGGAGCAGCGCGGACTGTAAGTATACCGCTCCCCCGCTCCCCGCTCCTACTATGGCAACCAGGACTTTAATAGCATCCTGGCTGCCATAGTAACACTGAAAGCATTTTGAAGACGGATCCGTCTTCAAATGCTTTCAGTACACTTGTGTTTTTCCGGATCCGGCGTGTAATTCCGGCAAGTGGACTACACGCCGGATCCGGACAACGCAAGTGTGAAAGAGGCCTAAATATAATTTTTTTCCATTTTTCAAGTGGTCTTAAACTTTTGATCAGGACTGTATCGTAGTGCTATCCCCATCTACTGGTGGAATATGTGTAGTGCACCTAACAGCATGTTAACATGGATTTTACTGCTAAGTCACAGAAATATGCAAATAATATGAATATGACAAACTTTACAGTGCCCCGTACACGAGTGGGACACTGCATACACCCCTTGTTTAACATGTGTCGGCCTCGACACATTCTTGACTCAGTGACATTTCTTCTTAAAAAATATAAAGAAAGAGAGAGCATGCATGCATAGAGGACAATACCATAACCCTATTTTTGTATTCTCTTCTTTTAGCTGCAAGAGAAATAGGTTAGGCACAGATATATGTATTCAGGAATATTAAAATACATTAAAGTATAGTATGGTTTTCTTTCAAGACTGGTGATCTGGGGCGCTGACACCTGGCACAGCGAACAGTAAGAACCAGGATAGTCCATAGTAAAATCAAACAATCATTTCTACAGGAGGCTCACATTGCATGAGTCCATTCCCTGAGCAAAATGTCAATTGTGGAACATCACGGAGGCTCAGGTACGTTAAAGTCTATCTCCGGGCACAGTTGCAAAAACAGGTAGAAGAATGTTTTTAGAGAGTCCTTAGGGTAAGGCGAAACAATTAAAGTAATAAGTCTCTCACCTGCTCTGTAGCTTTAAATTGTAGTGAAATGGAATCACTGTTGAACAGGCAGGGCTGGAAGTCTTCTTCTCGGCTGCAGAAATTCTCTGTAACGGGCAGGCAGCTGTCCCTTAGTAGTCCGGTTGGATCTCCGAAGTTGTAGTGACTCCATAGATGTTTGTTCAAGAGTACATCGGGGGTTTCTGAGGATCCTCCATGAGGTAGTCCTTCTGGCTGAAGTGGAACTGTATTGGCCCTTGCGGGTACAGGAATATTAAGCCACGGCATAAGGAACCACTGTAGAGGATCTAATTCCATGAACAGTTTCCCAATTGTCCGCATTGGTTCTTCTAGATCAGCTGATTTTTCAGGCACTTGCGCTGTGGATGGAATTTCTTCTTGAACAGCTCTTTTCAAACTTAAGACAGTTGCGATGCACTATTTGTGGGGCTCTGTTTTCTTTAGTGATTTCATAGACATCAGTCTCACTATTAGGAATAGCTGTGATGAGGTAGGGTTCTCTTTCCTATTTACTATCCAGCTTGCTAATGCGATGATTATTTTTCAGCCACACATGGTTACCAATTTCTAAGGTTCTGCTTTAGCAGGCTGATTATAGTCATTCTGTTGTTTGTGGCGTGCATTTTCCATACGGACTTGGACAATCTCTTGGGCATCAGCTAGGCGTTTTTGATGTTCACTCACCCAATCAGTTTGTGGTAGGGGATTAATTCAATCTGGAACTTGCACATCCAGGGTGTGATCTGCAGGTAACTTTCCTTGACGGCCAAATATAAGGTAATATGGGGTATATCCAGTAGAACAATGGATGGTGTTGTTGTAAGTATCCATCAATTGAGGTAGTAGAGTTGGCCACTCGGTTCTTTTAGTAGGTGGTACAGCCCTCAACATTTCAATCAAGGTTTGATTCATTTTTTCACAACGTCCATTACCTTGAGGATGGTAAGCTGTTGTTCTAATCTTCTGACAATTGTGAAGTGAACACAGTTCATGGAATAGTTGGGATTCAAAGGCAGATCCTTGATCTGTAAGAATCTTTTCAGGGCTTCCATAGGGCAACAGGAAGTTCTTCCAGAAAACATTTGCGGTCGTTTTGGCTGTCATGGCGTACACCAAAGTGTCTGGATCTCTCATGGTACATTTCAAGGATGATTCCGGCATCTCGGCGTGGTATTAGGATCTGATACAGCCGATCATTGGTGATTGGATCTAGGGGTCTTCTTAGCATTAGTCCTTTTTGCATGAAGAGTTGCTTTCGGTGTCTCCATAGCTTGAGTAACTCTGGGTCTGCATTCTTCCTGAGGATTCTTTCCGGTGTTCTTCCACTAGTGAAGAAATCTTGTAGTTCACCTAATACTCTGCTCTCTGTTTGCAACTTAATCCAACTTTCTTTCTCAACTTGGGATTTTGGATCTGTCTGTTGTTGGAAGTGGAAGACTTCTTTACCTTTTGATGGTGATGACATCTTGTTGGGCAAAATGTCAGTAGAAGGCGGGCATCTCTACTTCTTCCCATACGTCTATCTGTTCAGTAGGATCTTCTATGGTAGGCAGGTGAGATAAAGCATCCGAATTTTCATTTGACTTGCCTGTTCTGTACTTGACCACGAAGCTGTAGTTGGCCAGACATGAGGCCCATCTTTGTTCTAAGGCTCCTAACTTGGCTGTGTTAAGGTGCGCCAGTGAGTTGTTATCAGTATAGGCCACAAATGGGGTTGCTGCTAGGTAGTCTTTAAATTTTTCAGTCACGTCCCACACAAGTGCAAGGAATTCCAACTTAAAGGAACTGTAGTTCTGGTAATTTCTCTCGGCACCTCTAAGAGATCTGATAGCATAAGCAATTACTCTCTCTTTACCTTCTTGCACTTGAGACAGGACAGCTCCCAGGTCTTTCTTACTGGCATCAGTGTAGAGATGGAATGGCTGTTGATAATCTGGATAGCCTAAGAAAGGTGGTTCTGTCAACTTCTTCTTCAAGGGTTGGAAAGCGATATCTCTTTCTTCATTCCATTCAATCGTTATCTGGGATTTCTGCTACTTTTTAGGATGTCCTCTCAGGAGTTTTTGTATCGGTTTAGCAATCTGGGAACTCCCTTCAATATCTGGTGCATTGCAGGGGTTACGTTCCAGAAGAAAGAATGTGGGTGCCACCGTCTGAAGTAAACGCCAGCAGGTTAATTAGTTCTTTCCACATTTCTCACCCAGAGAGTCCTGGTCCTGAGTGTCCGGTAGCCCCTCGTAGAAAGGGGGGTACTGTCATGAGGGTGTCACGACCTATTACTAACTCTGTTGTGCCTTGGTTCAGAAGGTTTCAGCGGGTGGCTACGCGCTCGGTTTCTCAAGGGCTCGCTTCATGACCTAATGGTGAGAATAGAGTCCGGCCCAGGTTTTTCTGCTTAGGTTCGCGATCCTTTTTGTCCCATTTGGGAATTTGTAGCTTTTCCTTTCAGCTGTTCTCTGTCAGCCGCTCGGAGCTACTATATAGTCTCCCTTTTTGCTTCCCTTGTTGCCAGATATAGACCTTCCTTCTAGATCTTCTATTCTGACCTCAGGTGGACAACTGTTGCTGTGGAGCCGTTGGACTGGAGCTGTTGGATCTCCGGTTCACTCCTGTTGTTGTTGTCTCCCTTCTGGGATTGTTAGTGGTGTTTGTCCTTTCCCTGTTGTTCCTCGAGGTGTTAGTGGTGAGGACTAGTGCTCCCACCACCCTAGTCACTACCTAGGGCTTATTTCAGGGTAAGCCAGGGACGAGGCACGTGATAGGCGTACGGGTTAGCAGCCCATCTAGGGACATCAGGGCAGCCAAGTGCCAGTGCCAGGCTAGTGAAAAAGTACTCCTCTTTCCTCCCCTCTTCACCGCACGTTTGTTACCTGCCATCTCAGATGTTATAGAGAGAGTGGGATGCCACTTATAGGGCAGTGCTACTGTTATACCTGTTACCTCTGATAGGCTGTGCCCTCAGGAGACACTCCGTAGCCATAAGCTCGTTGTCCTATGTGGGACTGTAACCACTAAGCCTTCCACCTCTTGTACGACTATTGTAACCAGTAAGATTGTTGTCCCCCATGAGATAAGTAACTATACTTGTTCCACCTGATTATCTCCAGGATCCTAGAGAGGGGAACCACTCAGTGGCCAAAAAAGTCCTTTATGTATGATCTGACCCTGTATAATATGGCGTAGTTGGCAGGATCAGCAACTAGGACAGCGTAGGGTGATGAGGCTGAGTTAGAGGAGTAATGCCAAGTGAGAGTACTGCTAGTGACACATTGTAGCTGCTGAGCAGAGTTAGAGATCTGGCACCTGACAGAGAAGATGGTTGGTGTCAAAATGCCCCAAAGATCAAAATGGATTCACACAGGATGAAGTGTCACATTTTGCTGGCACCATGTATCCCACTGAAATGCCTGAGGTGACAGTAAAAGGGGAGTAAAAGGTTGAAGACTAGGAAGACTAGTCTTACTAAGAGTAGAGGAATGGAGCCTGCTTTGTGCGCTACTTGAGGAACCGCAGGTGACATGGCAGAGTGCTGGAGCAGTCATGGAAAGGCCTAATAGTGACTGAGGAGAGTTAACCCAGCCGTCTGTAGCGAGATGGCCGCAGAGGAGAGCAGCAGATGACTGGCAGCCAATGTTGCCATGGATTACCATTAACTGTGCTGCTAGGATATCGAGGAGCATTGCAAGTTAAATGCATAGTGTGGACTGCATTATGCACTGTACATGTAGCTACCCTGTTGAAGTCTTAAGGGCTACCTGCCTGGAACATCGCAAAGGCTAAGCAGAAGTCATGGTTCAGTGTGAGGTTCCTAGAAGGGATCGATAGAAGTGCAGGCACACCTTGTGGGGAGACTGAGACACAGTAGTAGTGTGAGCTAGGAGACGCGGCATATTCCTGTGTGTAGTTAGCTAGCAGTGGAGGTGAGTGGCTCTAGCCATAAAGGTGCAGCACCTCAGGGACCACACAGGTCATAGATGTATCTGAGCTCCACAGGGTGGTAGAGGCTGGAGCTAGGGGTAGAAGATAGCTGCCTAGCCCCCAAATCCTGATAGCAGGCATGGCCTGTATAATAGTCAGGACTGGGACCAGAGTGTCAATATACAGAGGAGTTGGGTCCAGTCCAGCCAAGGAAGTGCCCTCATTACGAGACTATATACATAAGCTCATGTCACCTGTGTCCTCCTGATTTCTTCAGCCATCCTAGATAGATAAAAATATCCGACAAAGGTCTGACCCCCTGCCGTCTGTGCATGAGACTTCCCCATCCCCTGGTCTCCTGGTCTCTTACTCATGATGCTCAGTTTTTTCTTTCTCCTCTCTGTCCTTTGTCCTCATACTTCAAAAGTATTAAATTTAAATATGTATCCTGCGAGTAACAACTCCCATCATCCCTATTCTAAACAATCCAATCTTTTTATCTCCCCCGACTGCGCTAGATCCCAGTCTGGTGATTGCTGCACTGTTATATGTGTAGACAGGGTCCCTTTAAGAGAAATCCACTGCACGGGGTTCTAGATGCCGCCAGTGCCCTCCTCTGTGCCAGGTACATAACGCCTGATGTCACCAGCTGTTCTCTAGTCACCTGGTCAAGGCCGCACCCTCTGGGATACTTTGGACATGGATGATTAATCACTTTTTGAGCCTTGGAGAGCGCAGCTCGAGGTTCTCCATTCAGGATTCTGCAGAGTTTTTGTCCGTGTCCTCTCCAGGCCTGGCACGGCTTCGTTGTTTTTGGACGCTGAGCAGATCCTCGGGCCAATCCGTTTCCTGGTGCTGCGTTCAGAGGAGCTAAGTCATGTTTCTCCGCGCTTTACTCATACATGGTCTATTTATCTGCTGAGCGGGTATATGGATGCAAAACCTCAATGGAACCCTTACCTTACGGACACCATTATGTCAGTGGGGTCCGACTGTCACCAAATCCATCACAGCTTCGGCATCTGGATCTGCAGCTCAGTTCCTCTTGGTTTATAAATAGCATCCCAGAACAGCAGTAAAGACTGACACGCGAGCAGAGCAGTGGCAGAGAGGAAGACAGTATAGCTCTAGCAGAGCTAGGTGACAGCCCCTATACAATAGCAGCCAATCAATTGAGAGAAGAATTCAGGCTGGAATTTTGCAGCGTACTTTTGATTAGTTTAGGGTTAAGTGATCATTCATTTTGATTATGGATTTCTAAGTGGCAGCGTCTCTCAGCAGCATCATGCATCCATCAATGACATAATCTGGGCAGCTTTACAGACCCCTCCTGACACTGAGCTCTAGGGTTACCTGCTTTACATATGATACAATGAACCATTTGGGCGACACTTTCTTCTTGGCGCTGTCAACAAGAAAAATGACCTGAGAGCTTTGTGCCTGCGATCGGCACCGGCTTCAATCAGCACCCACCCTTAAACCTACAGATCACAGTCTGCATCCACAGCCCCCCATGACAGACCCACAGGCCCCCATAGCAGATCCAGAGACCCCCATGGCAGATCCAGAGACCCCCGATAGCAGACCCACAGGCCCCCATAGCAGATCCAGAGACCCCCATGGCAGATCCAGAGACCCCCGATAGCAGACCCACAGGCCCCCATAGCAGATCCAGAGACCCCCGATAGCAGACCCACAGGCCCCCATGGCAGATCCAGAGACCCCCGATAGCAGACCCACAGGCCCCCATGGCAGATCCAGAGACCCCCGATAGCAGACCCACAGGCCCCCATAGCAGATCCAGAGACCCCCGATAGCAGACCCACAGGCCCCCATGGCAGATCCAGAGACCCCCGAGAGCAGACCCACAGGCCCCCATGGCAGATCCAGAGACCCCCGATAGCAGACCCACAGGCCCCCATGGCAGATCCAGAGACCCCCGATAGCAAACCCACAGGCCCCCATGGCAGATCCAGAGACCCCCGATAGCAGACCCACAGGCCCCCATGGCAGATCCAGAGACCCCCGATAGCAGACCCACAGGCCCCCATGGCAGATCCACCTGAAAGCTGCTGTGATACTTCGGTGGTGCTGTAAAATGATGAACGGATTATACAGAACATTTCTCATTAATCACACCAGGGTTAGATTTAGAAAGTCACGTGTTTGGACTGAAATTAAAGGGCAACTCCAATGATCTGGACCAAATCAGCCCAGATCTGTACAGTGAAGTCTACAGGACAATTCCTTCAGACGTTTGCTATAAAGCGTTTGGGGGTCATTTATTAACCTGAAATACGCCTTTAACGGCATGCAAGGGAATGCTCCAAACTACAAACGGAACCTCACGAATAGTTGCTAGTAGACGAATAGGAAACGCACCCAAGCGGCTTACACTCCTAGCAATCAGTCTCTAACAGCATACAGTGAATCCCCCCAAAACGAGACGAGGCTCCGTGTTGAGGGTCAAGCAGTGGACAGCCAGAGCTGTGTGTTTATTGATCTTATATAACATTGTTACACACTAGTACCACCCACAGGGTTTTTTAAAAACAACCAATAACCACGTACAATACAGTAAAACACTCCCACACAAAATCCTCCCCTCTGCCTGTGATACAATTACCTTACACAATGGGTTGATGTAATTATCACAGGCAGGAGAATACACAATGTCTTCTGTCCTGGAGACAACTGAGGAGTAATTCAATTATCTCTCAGGACAAAGGGAAATCACCAATACACACATGGAGACAATAGGACAGAAATCACTACTCAAATATACAATGTCCCAACCTTTACAGTAAACATAGACATTTAACATATCCCCAGATGGCTTGGATCTGAGCGCTCAATATATCCAAACAGCGCTCAGATGCCACAAACACAGTCAAATCACCATGGGGTTTAAGTTTAGCAAGGGCTGATGAGAGGACCCTGGTGCCAGCACTACCACGGAAGAAGCCTGGTTGTAGCCTGGTTGTTGGAGGGGGAGATCGACTGTCTCCCCTTTAGATAAACCACCATGCTGCTGTGGGGGGAGACCGACTGTCTCCCCTTTGGCTAAACAGCCCTGTTGCTGGGGGACAGGACCGACTGTCCCTACCCCCTGTGCTGTGAGTGCAGAGACCACGGTCCCATCTGCACGGTTGTGGGGCTTACTGTCTCCCCCTGGTGCGTTAAGCTGCCGCTGGGGAATGGAGACTGGGCTCCCAATTCCCAACAAATCATTCTGTTGCTGTGGGATGGAGACTGGGCTTCCAATTCCCAATAGATCACATTGCCGCTGGGGGACAGGACCGACTGTCTCTGCCCCCTGTAACTCAGCCTGCCGCTGGGGAATGGAGACTGGGCTCCCAATTCCCAATAAATCACACTGCCAATAGGGAGAGGGGGTAGCAAGCTCCTCTCCCATACATACTTCCAGCCTCTGGGGAGGGAGATCGACTGTCTCCGTTCCCAATACAGTGTCCTGTTGCTGGGGAAAGGAGACTGGGCTCTCTGTTCCTTGTAGGACACTCTGCCGCTGGGGGACAGGACCGACTGTCTCTGCCCCCTGTAACTCAGCCTGCCGCTGGGGAATGGAGACTGGGCTCCCAATTCCCAATAAATCACACTGCCAATAGGGAGAGGGGGTAGCAAGCTCCTCTCCCATACATACTTCCAGCCTCTGGGGAGGGAGATCGACTGTCTCCGTTCCCAATACAGTGTCCTGTTGCTGGGGAAAGGAGACTGGGCTCTCTGTTCCTTGTAGGACACTCTGCCGCTGGGGGACAGGACCGACTGTCTCTGCCCCCTGTAACTCAGCCTGCCGCTGGGGAATGGAGACCGGGCTCCCAATTTCCTGCAGGAGCGGTGGAGACACCTCGGTCCCATCTCCACCAGCCACCTGGGGTTCTTCCCAGTATATCTCCACAATATCTGCCCAGCTGAATGGGTCTGGATCCGGGTCTGTCATCTTGCTGTCCTGCTGAGTGTCATGGTCTTACCTTCTCACTGTTCTCCTTCGTTTGACATGTGCTGGCGGCCATCTTGGTTTCTGGGTTTCTTGTAGCCTCCCACCCTGCGGCTTCTCCTTCCCACTGGGAGGAGCTGGATGCCTAGCTCATATATATAGGAGGTCTGTGGCTTCAGTTCCTTGCTTGGTCCTCCTGTGTTCACATGCTTCTAAGACTGCTGCTGCTTCTGGTTCCTGATCCTGGCCTCGTCTGACTACCCCGTTGGTTCCTGATCCTGGCTTCGTCTGACTACCCCGTTGGTTCCTGATCCTGGCTTTGTCTGACTACCCCGTTGGTTCCTGATCCTGGCTTCGTCTGACTACCCTGCTGGTTCCTGATCCAGGCTTCGTCTGACTACCCTTCTAGTTCCTGACCCCTGTCTACGCAAGACCCTGCTTCGGTTTAGCCATCCGCTTGGACTTTTGCTTACAGCTTGATTTGCAATAAAGCCTTCTTATTTCCACTTATCTCTTGTTGTACGTCTGGTTCATGGTTCCATGACATTAGGACCAAGCCATGAATTTTGACGGTACAGGGCCATCCTCGCTACCTACGCTGGTTGCCAGACTTGATCAGCAGGATCACCTGTTGGGTCGGTTCGCTGTGGCGTTGCAAACCCTGCTTGAACGCACGGCTCATTTCGCTTCCGTTGCCGATGGCTCGGTTGTCGCTCCTGGGCCCGCTCCTACTGCCGCACCTGTTGCTGCGCCTGCGGTGTCTCGGGGTATGACCGGTTCTGCCCCCCTTCCACAGCGCTTTGGGGGAGAGCCAACTCAGTGCCGAGGTTTCCTTAACCAGGTGGGCATTTATTTCGAGTTGCTGCCACATGCCTTTCCTACTGAAAGATCAAAGGTGGGCTTGTTGATCTCGCTGCTCTCGGACAAGGCCTTGGCCTGGGCCAGCCCTTTATGGGAGAACAACAATCCGGTGGTTGCCGAGTTTTCCGGTTTTGTTGCTTCTCTTCGGAAGGTATTCGATGTGCCGGCTCGTGCTGCCTCTGCTGCGAAGCTCCTTATGTCCATCAGACAGGGTTCACGATCCGTAGCTGAATACGCCATTGAGTTTCGTACCCTGGCAGCAGAGGTGGGCTGGAATAATGAGGCTCTGGTCGCTGCTTTCTCTCATGGTCTCTCGGATGCCTTGAAGGATGAGGTTGCAGCTAAGGACCTACCAGTGGAGCTCGAGTCTCTTATTTCTTTCCTGATTTTGATTGACACCAGACTCAGGGAGAGGCCTTCCTTTAAGGAGAGCCTGCGGAGGTCTTCTAACAGATTGGCGCCTACGTTTGCTGTCCCACCCGTGCCTCCCTCTCCTCCCACGCCTCCTGGGGATGACTTGTCTGGGGGTGAACCCATGCAGCTGGGGTTTGCTCGCCTGTCCGAGGGGGAGAGGGTACTCTGGAGACGCGAGGGCCGATGCATGTACTGTGGTCTCGGTGGGCATTTTCGGTTGGCATGTCCGAACCGTCCGGGAAACGCTCACACCTGAGATCCTGTCGGGGGCAGATCTTGGGTGGAGTCTCCTCGTCCCCGGTTTCCCGTGTTGACAAACCACTGATCACTGTTGTCCTCTCCTGGGTCGGGGGCTCGGTGACGACCCAGGCGTTGGTGGACTCTGGTGCTGGTGGTTTGTTCATTGATAGTGTGTTCGCTGCCGCCAATTCCATTCCTCTGCAGCCTCGAGGTTCCCCACTGGCTCTTGAGGCGATAGACGGCAGACCCCTTCTGCCGCCACACGTGACTCATGAGACCCTTCCAGTGGGGATAGCCATTGGTGCCGTTCACAGAGAGTCGGTCTGTTTCCAGGTGATTTCGTCTCCACACTACCCGGTGGTCTTGGGGTACCCCTGGCTCCAGAAGCATAATCCGACTTTCGATTGGAGATCGGCCGAGATCCTCTCGTGGTCACCGCAGTGTGGGGCTAGTTGCATCCATGGGCCTGTCAAGTTGCTGTGTACTTCCTCGGACTCTCTGTTGCCTCCTGAATACGAAGAGTACCGGGATGTATTCGATAAGGTGCGCGCGGTTGCCCTACCTCCGCACCGCCCATACGATTGTGCCATAGAGTTACAATCTGGTGCCGTTCCTCCTCGTGGCAAAGTCTATCCACTGTCGGTAGCGGAGAATGAGGCCATGGAGGTGTACGTGAGGGAGGCGCTTTCACGCGGACACATTCGCAAATCCTCGTCCCCGGCAGGGGCTGGATTTTTCTTTGTGAAAAAGAAGGGCGGTGAGTTGAGGCCTTGCATCGATTACAGGGGTCTCAATCGCATCACGATCAAGAACGCTTACCCGATACCCTTGATTTCCGAGCTGTTCGATCGCCTCAAAGGGGCCACGGTCTTTACCAAACTCGACCTGAGGGCGGCATATAACCTGGTAAGGATCAAGGCGGGCGATGAGTGGAAGACCGCGTTTAACACCAGGACCGGTCATTATGAATCCTTGGTTATGCCCTTTGGGTTGTGCAATGCGCCCGCAGTCTTCCAGGAATTCATCAACAATGTTTTCCGTGACCTGTTGCAGCAGTGTGTGGTGGTCTATTTGGATGACATCTTGGTATATTCTGAATCCATGGAGGCCCACATTATGGATGTCAGACGAGTGTTGCAACGGTTACGAGAGAACAGGCTGTTCGGTAAGCTTGAGAAATGCGAATTTCACCGATCCCAGGTAACCTTCTTAGGTTACATCATTTCCGCTGAGGGGTTCTCCATGGATCCTGAGAAGGTTTCGGCTGTCTTACAGTGGCCCCAGCCCAGTGGTCTCCGTGCCCTGCAGCGCTTTTTGGGCTTCGCCAATTATTATCGGAAGTTCATCAGGGACTTTTCTATGCTAGCCAAGCCTCTCACGGATCTGACCAGGAAGGGCAGTAATTTCCAGGTCTGGCCGCTCGATGCCATCCGAGCTTTTGAGGCTCTAAAGTCCGCCTTTGTGTCGGCTCCGATTCTGTTGCATCCCAACCCTGGGTTGCCCTTTGTCCTCGAGGTGGACGCGTCTGAGACGGGAGTAGGCGCCCTTCTGTCTCAGCGTAGAACACCAGAGGGTCCTCTGCTTCCCTGTGGGTTTTACTCCCGGAAACTGTCTTCCGCGGAGTGCAACTATCAGATTGGTGACAGGGAGTTATTGGCCATCGTGCAGGCCCTTAAAGAATGGAGGCACTTGCTCGAGGGTTCGGTGGTTCCGGTTCTCATCCTGACGGACCACAAGAATCTGACCTACCTTTCTGAGGCCAAGAGATTGACACCACGTCAGGCCAGATGGGCTCTGTTCTTGTCACGTTTTAATTACGTGGTCTCCTACCTACCCGGTTCCAAGAACATCAGAGCGGATGCCTTATCACGGCAGTACTCCGAGCTGTCCGGGGAGGAGTCGATTCCGACTTCGGTCATACCTCCGAATCAGATCCTGGCCGCCATTCGCACCAGCCTGACCTCTCCCCTGGGTGAGCAGATTTTGGCGACTCAATCTGGTGCTCCCTCTGGGAGACCCAACGGCAGGTGTTTTGTGCCTGAGGAGTTGCGCACTCGGTTGTTGCGAACCTACCATAACTCCAAGGCCGCGGGGCATCCTGGTAAGAATCAGCTGTCCTGGGCTGTTTCACGTCTGTTCTGGTGGCCTTCTCTACGTTCCGACATCGCCGCATATGTAGCGGCATGCTCCGTTTGTGCCCAGAGTAAGTCCCCTCGGCACCTTCCGTTGGGCCTTTTGCAACCCATAGCCACCGGGGAGCGCCCATGGTCACACCTGGGGATGGATTTCATTGTGGACCTCCCTGCATCCCGAGGCCATACGGTCATTCTCATGATTGTGGATCGGTTTTCCAAAATGTGCCACTGTGTTCCTCTCAAGAAGTTACCCTCTGCACAAGAGTTGGCCACGATTTTCGCCAGGGAGGTCTTCCGGTTGCACGGTTTGCCCAAGGAGATTGTGTCGGATCGGGGGAGTCAGTTTGTGTCCAGGTTCTGGCGCGCCTTTTGCTCCCAGTTGGGGATTCATCTCTCTTTCTCCTCGGCCTACCACCCTCAGTCCAATGGGGCCGCAGAACGATCCAATCAGGCCTTGGAGCAATTCCTTCGTTGCTATGTCTCCGATCACCAAGACAATTGGGTTGACCTCCTGCCTTGGGCTGAGTTTGCCAGGAACACGGCGGTGAACTCTTCCTCTGGGACGTCTCCCTTCATGGCCAATTATGGGTTCCAACCTGCCGTGTTACCGGAGGTATTCTCTCCCCAGGATATTCCGGCTGTGGAGGATCACCTTTCCGTCCTACGTGCTTCTTGGGTACAGATCCAGAGGTCCCTTGAGGTCTCTGCGCAGCGCCAGAGACTCCAGGCTGATCGCAGACGAGCGCCCGCTCCTTCCTACCAGGTCGGAGACCGTTTATGGTTGTCCACCCGCAACCTCAACCTTCGAGTGCCCACTCCCAAGCTGGCGCCTCGCTTTGTTGGTCCCTTCCGAGTGCTTTGCAGGGTAAACCCGGTAGCCTATGCCCTTGCGCTTCCTCCTGGCATGCGGATCTCCAACGTGTTTCATGTCTCCCTGTTGAAGCCATTGGTGTGTAATCGTTTCACTTCCTCGGTTCCTCGGCCCCGTCCGGTCCAAGTGGGCAATCGTGAGGAATATGAGGTGAGCAATATCCTGGACTCACGCCTGGTCCGCGGTCGGTTGCAGTTTTTGGTCCATTGGCGTGGTTATGGTCCAGAGGAGCGTCCTGGGTTCCCTCCGCAGATGTCCATGCTCCTGCTTTGCTCCGAGCCTTCCACACACGCTTCCCTCAGAAACCGTTCCTTACTCCGCGGAGGAGGGGCCCTTGAGGGGGAGGTACTGTCATGGTCTTACCTTCTCACTGTTCTCCTTCGTTTGACATGTGCTGGCGGCCATCTTGGTTTCTGGGTTTCTTGTAGCCTCCCACCCTGCGGCTTCTCCTTCCCACTGGGAGGAGCTGGATGCCTAGCTCATATATAGGAGGTCTGTGGCTTCAGTTCCTTGCTTGGTCCTCCTGTGTTCACATGCTTCTAAGACTGCTGCTGCTTCTGGTTCCTGATCCTGGCCTCGTCTGACTACCCCGTTGGTTCCTGATCCTGGCTTCGTCTGACTACCCCGTTGGTTCCTGATCCTGGCTTCGTCTGACTACCCTGCTGGTTCCTGATCCAGGCTTCGTCTGACTACCCTTCTAGTTCCTGACCCCTGTCTACGCAAGACCCTGCTTCGGTTTAGCCATCCGCTTGGACTTTTGCTTACAGCTTGATTTGCAATAAAGCCTTCTTATTTCCACTTATCTCTTGTTGTACGTCTGGTTCATGGTTCCATGACATTAGGACCAAGCCATGAATTTTGACGGTACAGGGCCATCCTCGCTACCTACGCTGGTTGCCAGACTTGATCAGCAGGATCACCTGTTGGGTCGGTTCGCTGTGGCGTTGCAAACC